>NC_065523.1:25619096-25745738 GCF_006386435.1 Epinephelus moara | reverse complement strand
AGAGCCAGGAGGCCTCCCTTCCTTGGCACCCAACCACCCACGGTGCCAGGAGTGCCAACTGAGGGAATGGAGAGATGAGGGGGAGAGTAGGAGGGGGAGAGAAGCTGGGAAAGTGTGATTGATGCAGAGGGCAAGGAGAAGAAAAAAGGTGTGGTGGGAAGAGGAAGAGAGGGGACAAAAAAGGAGACAGGAGAGAGGAGAGAAAGAGCTCTGCGTCGGCCATAGCCAAGCATCCGATTCATTCCTCCACAGCGACGAGGAAGAAAAGAGTTGATTGGTTTAAGGGACAGAATGCAAGGACAGGGTTTAGACTAGGCGAAGGAGGGGGGTGCTGGTGGTGGTGTTACAAAAATGTTAAGAGGGCCCTACAGCCATTCTCACGGCGCTCAGCGGGCGGTCATTAAGCTCGACTATCAAACAGGCTGATGTAGCAAGGACATACAGATGAAACATGCACACAAAGGGCACGAAGACGGAAGAATCAAGGTTCACACTGTTGCTGAAAACAAGATTGAAACTCGCTGGCTGAATTAGTGAAATAGAGGCCCTTTAATGTAAATATGCTGTATGATTACAACACACATTCAGGCTAATTATGCTGTAACAATGGATACCCCTCTCCAGTGCCTGCATCTCCTCATGCTTCAGGTGCTAAAACAGAAATCTCCCGTTTCCTTTGTCTGCCCCTGACATATGTTTAATTATGATAATTGTAACAAATGAAAGCTATTAGGAAGCCATTCATCTTGGCGCTGCTGATTTTAATGCACTATGAAGATGGGGTGGGGAGGTGTGTGTGTGTTGGGGGGGGCAGCGGAAATTCCTCCTCCAGTGTCATTGTCACGGCCATTGTTGCACCGAGGCGACAGGTCTGCAGAGAGGGGTGCTCCTCTGCCAGGGTGGGCTCTCCTCCCTCCTTCCTCTTCCCCTCTGCGCCCTACCGCCTGCTTGCCTGCAAGGCTGCCGTCGTGTGGGGTTCACCCCCACCACCACCTCCAACACCCCCCCCCCCCCACCACCACCACCACCACCACCACCACCAACATAAGCTTCCCCCATTGATCCCCCTCTACCCAGGAGCCTGAGCAGGAGGTGGGGGGGTAGCAGGGAGCCTGGGAGAGGGAGAGAAGAGGAAGAAGGGGGGCCTACGCACAGCACCAGGCTTCCAGGGGGGTGGTAGGGGTGAGGGCCGAGATCAGGGGCGGAGGAAGGAGGTGGTGCAGTGGAATTCTGGCAGAATGTGGCTGAATGCACGACTTGTCGATACGGTATTGAGCTGCAGCGAGGAGGATAGCATGGGTGTCTGAGTGCTGAGAGAGTGCACAGCTGCACCTTTCTGCTCGCGCATGCAGCACAGTGCTACTGTATGTCAAAATTATTCATTCGCCGCCATCAATGATGGATACTCGATTGGTTTTGTGCGGGAAAACACAACAGTAAGCTTGCAGCACAATAGTAAGCACACAATGGTACGCCTCAGAGAACAATAGCTGAATAATCCACTGAATAATTGCGTGGATTTTTTTTTTTTTTTTTGCTCTGATGTAAGGCAGAAATTACTCCCTCTGCTCGGGATGGTGTGGCTATTTTCATCGGCATGGAGACCTCGCAGTATAGCAGACGCAGCTCCTCTAAATGTGCCTGTGACCCAGTGTTCAGATTTAGCTCCCCTCAGTCTAATGCCATGCTAATGATGAGTGACGCAGGCCCTTATCCTGAGAGCCCTTTCCTCGCTTTCCTCCCCTCCCCTCCCCTCCCCATCTCCCGGGAACAGCTTATTTGCCTGTTTTTAATTGCGTTTTAATTTACATGTAAGCCTGGAAGCACCATGATGAGGAGCTGCCTTTCTGTTTTTTCCCCCCTTCTTCTTCTTCTCCTTTATTTTTCTCCTCACCACCGGGGAATCATGAACTGTAGCTTTTACAGGAGGAGGAAGGGGCTAGATTGAGCAATAAGAACCTCAAATGAACACAACTGTGGCAGGAAAACCAGGTGCAGGTTCCTCTTTATGGGGTCAACACGGGTTCAGAAACAATCAAGTGTCCAGGGCAGATAGGAACACGACACAGAGAGAGGGTAGGGAGGAGGGGGAAAGGGGGGTTTGCAAGTTGATGATGTAGATGAAGCGGCCATCTCTCCATCAAAATGTAATAAGAGGAAGGGTGGACAGTGAGCTTGCAGATAGACAACTTTAATGTGCTCGTCTATCTATATGGAAATTCAGCCACGCAGGCGTTGGCCCTGCTGCTTCCTCTTCTTCTTTTTTTATCATAATTCACTTTGGGGTTTTGATTGGCTGCGTGGGGAGCAAAGAGAAGGAGCTTCAGAGGGGGAGCTGATAGATAAAGCAAGCTTTCTTCACTTGAGCAAAGAGCACAACAGGGATTTAAGATTTGTATTAAATTTAAAGAGATAATGGAGTCTGCCATTTTCTGCAAAAAGTGACAATCACTCAGAAACCGCCATCCGCAGCAGTTTTAAATCACAATGTAAACAAAGAACGCGCGGCTCAATATTATCTATTGTTTTCTGGCTCATGCTCTTATTCCCTCTTTGTCGCTTTCTCTCTCTCAGGCATTCAAAAATAAAATCTGTCTCACTCACTCAGGCTGTTTACCCGTCTTGTGTGCATTCAAAGATATCCAACATTATAGAAAACTTTGCAGACAATAAGCCTTAATACCCACATGGCTCTATAATCACCTCTCACTCCCTCACTGATGGCCTACGGCAAGCCTGTCAGGACTCATGCAGACAGAGCTGCCTGTGTGTGTGTGTGTGTGCCTGTGTCACTCATCGCCCTGCCACGTGCACCAGACTTCATACACTCAACACAGGAACTCGGTGTGTGTCGCAGGTACTGCAGCTCACCACATCAGAGCGAAACAAGGCCTCTTCCTGAGCAGCACAGGCAGCCCTTTGTCTGCTGCATGTCCTGTATTGTCCCCTTCTGTTGTCACTGCACCATGTGTGTGTGTCAGTCATGTGTCAGATGATGCGTGTTACACTAAAACAACAAACATTCAAATGCATGTGGAGAGAAGGCTCAGTTGGTGTCTTACTATGAGCAATGGGGTAAAAAAAATATTCTGCAAAAGTTAAAACAGATAAGAGATGTTTGTCTGTGTCAGATTTGCCTCAGTCGGAAAAAGGCCATGTCAGTCAGAATTTAGCAATATTTGAATCATGATGAGGTTGTTTGCTTAAGGTTGTCTCCCAGTGTCAATCACATCTGACCAAACCACGCCCACACACTCCTTATTGGTCATTAATATTATATGTCATAGAGACATACTTAAGATTTGACACCAAGTGTTCCTGTTGGCTCTATTTGGGTTTGTTTAGACAAAAATATACTTTTAAATCTAGCTGAATAACCCCAAAAAAGCAAAGCTGCTGGTGTAAATGGTATCATCTTGTTACATGATTAAACAGAGACTTGATATTGGACATCAACATACATATTACCCAGCAACCATCATTACATATCTGTATATGGCAAAACATACGAAAGAAAATAGGAAACTATAAGTATAACTAAATATTTTTTAAAGTTAAATTATAGTTTTTATAATCTATGTAGAATAAGCATGTAATTTGTTATAGATTGATACTATTTTACAAAAACAGAAAACCCTGATGGAGATGGGTTGGCCTTTTTGAGGGCTTGATAGAAGATCACACCATTTATGATTTAATGTGAGTTCTTCTTTGAACACAGGTGTATTTCCAGTGGGCAATTGGGCCCCAGTGCAACCGCACTGCCTGCACTGTCTATACTTACACGCCTGAACAAGTATAAGCTGTTCTCCAGTGATACCCAGTTTGCATTGATTTGGTGATTTGCAGATCAAGAACACGTCTTGGAAAGTAAAAGCTTTTACGTGTCTGGGAACATATAATGGCTGCTTTATTAAAGGATAGGGCCCCCTTTTCAGAGCTGGCTTGAAACAATACCCATGAGCCCTTACTCCTTTTGAAAGAGCAACTAGTTGCTGACAAACATAAAAACCCACAGGCCAGCCAAAGGGTGCAATCCGGCCCACTAGACACTTTGCACACCCTATGTTGATGCACTTGTGAAGGCTAAGAGGTGGCGGGTTTCAGGAGCAAAAACCAAAAACCAATAAATACTTATTGTGGTTATATTTAAAGATGTTAAATATTGTGCAAAATATTGTCAATCAGCAGCTACACAATAAAAGAATATGTGTCAGACTTCTATCTTAAACTTAAACTGGTGGAACCCTGTTGCAGTGGTATAATGTGACGAAGTAATAATACTTTGTCACAATGTTTTGGGAGTATCTGTACTGTAGTTTTTATATTTTTGTCAACTTTTACTTGTACTCCACAACATTTCCTAAATAAAATGTATACTTTTACTCCAATACATATCTTCGTCTTGGAGTAGAAGTATTTTACTCCAGTTTTACCCCAGTATCTGGGCGTTTCCGCAAATTCTTCTCTTCTCAATAAAATCGGAAGGTTTGGTGAATCAGTGGTCCGAGCTGGCAAGTCAGATCATAGGTTAATCACGTACTGTAAGGGCGAGTGCAAACAAGTGCTTTCAAAGCCGCAGTTAAGTTTGGATCTCCAGGCTACGTGTCAGATTAGATGCTACATGCTAGTGACTACACTCGACTGGATGATGAGGCAGAGTTCATGATGGAAACAGAAAATGGCGTCCCTCAGCAGAGAGGATGAGTAACGATCCAACAAGATAAAGGTTTGTGACAGGTAACTGTGCGGTGACTGTTCTCCTGCAGTGTCAGCCCTGGATACTCAAAAGTTTCCTTTAAATCCTTTTAAGTTGTGGAAAAGACCTTGTTTTTCTTTGAGTGTGCTCCATTTTTAAGGTGGTGTACATGTTAGGAAGAAAAACTGTCAAAGCCTTTAGACTTCTGACCACTTGCTTTTTTATTACCTGCATTTACTTGTACTTTTATGCTCAAAATTTAATTTAAAATAAAATTAATTTTGATACTTTGGTACAGTAAATATCAGCTACTTTAAGACTTTTACTCAAGTAATCAATTAGGTGACTTTAACCTCTACCAAAATTATTTTCTGGTCACATATCTGTGCTTTTACTCAAGTATGACTTTAAGGTACAGCCAAGATTTGTGATTTGTAAATGGTTTCAAAGGCAGGGGATAACTTAACATGCTCTGCTTAACCCACTTTAGTTTGGTGTGGTGATGTCAGCATCACTACACAGGAGTGGACATGTCTGGAAAAATGCACAGGTAAAGGACAGTGAGTAGCAGACTGGCTGAATGTGTAAGAACTGAGATATATTGTTCAAACTGCACTTATTTTTCTTGAGACATCTCAAGCTGTTCATCGTCTCTTTTGTAAATGGTTGAGAGTTATCAGAATTAACTCTTTTTACATTTAAAGACAGGGAAACATTTGGAGGTGTTGTTATTTAAAGGTCATCATGTAATGGTTTTACTGGACCGGCCCACTTAAGATCAAATCGGGTTGCTTGTGGCCCATGGACTAAACTGAGTTTGACAACCCTGCTGTAACTGTTCCTCCTCCAGGCCAGCTCAAAAGAGTCCTCCTCCTGTTAAAATCCATGCTCTGTGCAAAAATGCATTCTGAAGTTTATCCAAAGTTAACATGGAGCTTCAGCGGTCTGACTTAGACAAATGAAGTGGGTATTTTCCAAAGCTGAAGTCTTCTTTGTGCGAAATTTAGTCTTTGTTTCACCAAGATAGTTTTCCAGTGCTGAGCTTTGGTGAGGGGACAGTAACACAAAGACAAAAAAAAAAACAGTAATTTTGGAAGCTTCCCATTTAATTTGAATAAGTGAGGCTGCATAAGCTTTAGTTTAGATTTGGCTGAACTTCAAAATGTAGATTTTGTGCCCCGTCTCTTACACTGAAATCACATTTGGAACTAATGAACTTCCTAAAAGCCAAAACGGACACGCTGAACAATTCAGCTCCTCTAAGATGCTGCAGTGGCAACAACTGATGCCAATTCAACCAATCCCTGTAAATTATGTTTGACCTTTCAATTTTCTCCAATTACTGCAGCTTTTCCACAAATACAATCATAGTCGTTTCTCATGAGTTTCACCAAATGAAGCTCTTGCAAAAGTTCAGTCAGGAAGACAACACTTTTAATGCTCAGGCTCTAAGTTTCTTTCTCACCTTGCCATTCACTCCTTGCACGTATTCTTACTCACTGTCTCTAGGTGTCATTGTCTGGGTCATCAGCTGATTCACAATCAACCAATAGCACAGCGACACACCTTCTCTGTCAGACTATCATCTTACTGCTCCTCATTTTAAATATGGTTCTTTCTCTGCCGTAGTTCTATCTTGCTGCCATTGTGTTCACCCTCCACCTCCCCATTGCCACCCAGTCTTTACGGATTCATCCACCTCAGCAGCCATCAGCCTCAGAGTCATCAGCCACCACCACCAGTGTCTGGATTCCATGGCGGGATTTATCCAATTTAAAAAAAAGCCTGTGAAATCCCGGAGGAACTGACAATTGCAGCAACTAATAACTCTTTCAATGTACAAGTGGGCTTGTCGGTATTGTTTTAAAACTTGAAAAACTGTGAACCCATCCTTTAACTGTATTTTAGTGGGAAACATGAAACAGTAACCTAGACATTTAAGAAGCTTTCACTTTTCAACCAAATTCAGCCCACCAAAATTATTCCAGCTCCCCCTGACCTCCACTAAAAAACAGTAAGTGCACTGTGTTTAAATTCTTCCCATAAAAACTATTTCCAAGGTCAAGATCGAACTTTCATGCCTGAATTCAGCCCAGTTTTAAAGTAAGCCAGACGTCACCATGCTTACTGACTAATATGAATACATGCAGATTTATTGGAGGAGCCTCCGTGTGAGGAGGAATCCCTCCCAACAACAACATGCAAGATCAGGGTCTCCAGAAAAGCCTGATTCAGCAAAGCTTAACATAATTCACCAGCTTCGTCTTTGTCAGACATAAGACACACAGAGAAGATTGCCTCGCTTACACCAGGCGTCCCATGTGTTCCAATTCGATATGGTTTCTCCATGATATATCTCTCTTGTCTTCATGTGATGGTTATTTAAAGGGAGAGCCATGGATTTTCTTCCACATACAACATAATGGCAAATCAATAACACGGGGCCATACGGGGAGAGTGGGCATTTCTTACAGCGGCCTAAACGATGGGAGGCCAAATTGAACTGGAGTTCTGGCATAAAGGAATAGATGGATTTTCAAAGTGCATTATATAAATAAATGTTTAATCATTTTTGGTATTTATGGAGTTGAATGCGAAATTTATCATAATCATTATGACGCACCGTGAGATTTGCATTCCGAAATCGAGGAATAAATCCACTTAACTCATTTCAAAATTAGGGTCTTTTTCTTAATGGGCTTCCGTTGGTGAATATGCAGCTCAATTACAGCAGTGTTTCATGTGTGCTCACACACATATGGAGCATGAGGACGAGTACGCTGATGTGCCTGCGAGGTCTCTGTGGTGTGAGCACACACACTTAAACACACTTATGCGTGTTTTTCCCATGGCAAGACCTGTCAGCCAGCAGACGTCTGACATCATGCTCTAAGCGAGGAGGAGGTTTTCCACCGCCTCTGTTACAGTGTGTGTGTGTGTGTGTGTGTGTGTGCGTGTGTGTGTGTGTGTGCGTGTGTGTGTGTGTGTAGAAGGGAGGGAGGAAGACGGTTGTTATCATGACTTATGGATTGGACAGCAGTTTCCTACTGGGCAGAGAAGACAGGAATGGTTACAGAGTGAGGAATGCTTGCATTTTTCAGAGTGGAGGGGTTTGCAGGAAGGAATGAGAGGATGACAAGAAAAAAAAAAACATGGAAATGAATCTCCACCAACCACCAGCAAAGACAAAAACACAGGGGTGGAAGAGACAGATGTCAAAAGACAAGACGCCTGGAGGTCCTCTGTGTTTACACTTTCCATTCTGTCAGTCAGTGCCCCTCCGTCGTCTTTATCTCTGACACGGCTGGCAATCCCTCAATGACTCACCACTCTCTGAAGTGCTGCGGACTTCAGGAGGAGGAGGGGAGGGTTGAGGCTCGACAGCAAATCCTGCTTAATCATTCCCACCACCACCGCCACCACCACTGCAGGCGATAGCCTTTGGGTATGAAAGGATGTGGATGCTGTGGGTGGGAAATAAGGGAGTAACACATCGCATCCAGATATGGCGACAGCTGAAGTAACAGTTTGTGACTGTTCGGCTGTACCCACGCTCCCGCACTGACAATGGGAAGGTTGTCTTCCTTGTGTCCCAAGTTGGAGAGCCGTCATCAGGGCGAAGCTCTCGCCAAACTCCTGAGGTCGAGGCTTGTTTTCAAAGAGCCTTTTTTTTGTGTTTGTGCAGCCTGACAGAGGAGGATGACTAACAAGCTGTCAGTGTGATCCCGTTCTCTCAGTGTGAACACGGTCAGATCAAACCTGATGAGTCGGTTATTCGTGTTTTCATTGATCTGTGTGACTGGAAATGGCTAAAAACAAAACGTTTCTGCACAAGGATGATATGCTGAAAATAAACCTCACCCTCCTCCAGGCATGCACAAAGACAAACAAAAATACACACACGTGCAAACCTGCTACACACATGAACCCCACCCCCTCCACAAACAGACACACACACACACACACACGCACACACACACAAATATACGACAGCGGCTGATGAGGAGTTGAAGTGTTATTTTATAGACAGCAATGTGCCACTTTTCACACCTCTGCAAAAACTGCACACATGCACACAAAGCCACACGCACAGATAGTCACCAGTGCTGTGGCTGAAAGTGAATTATGGAAGAGATTACAGTTTCATAGTCTTTTCCTCCAGTGTATGCACGCACACGCACACACACACACACACACACACACACACACACACACACACACACACACTCATCTCTGCAGATGCTGTATTGCCCGGGCTGAGTCTATCAGAGCAGTGGATGAGAGAGGGCCTGGAGGAGGGCTGGGATGTGTGATGTTAATCTAACACTTTTGAGCTTCAGCACAGTAGCTGAGCTCACACTCACACCTTTCTGTCTTCCCACTGAATTTGACTTAACACATATACAGGCACATGCATGAACGTGGCCATGCACATGGAGGGCCATTTTTGTCACTCTGAATGTCATTAATCACAAAGGCCCTATTGAAACAATCTATAGCGCGTGGTCTAATGTGCATGGTGCATTCAGGGTGTGTCCAACTCACTTCCTCTAGTTAAATGTGGCTGCAGAGTACGGTGCGAGGGGCAAAGAGGTTGTATTTAGTCCTTTAAAGGTCCAGTGTGTAGGACTTAGGGGCATCTATTGGCAGAAATGGAATATAAAAATCCTAACTATATTTTTAGTAGTTTATATTTACCTAAAATTACCTTAGAAACAGCTGTTTATATCTATATATGGAGTCCTCTTCTATAGAGTCTGCCGTGTTGTTTCTACAGTTGCCCAGAATGGTCAAACCAAACACTAGCTCTAGGACGATTCGCATTTTTGCATTTTCGCATCGGCCACCGTCGTTTTCCTACACGCTTGGCACACAGGAGAAAGTTCCTGTTCTGCTGGACCTTTAATTAATCATAGGGGTAGCATGAACTAGAATTCAACCCTTTAAAGCCAGATGTGCCTGCACCTGGCACACTGATATTTACATTGCGGGTTTGATGAATTGGAGAAGTGAGTAGTTTTCTGCTGAGAGTAATACAGTGAGAGCAGTAACGTCACTGCAGCCAATATTGTCGGACATTTAAGCAGCAAAAACTGTGGTTATGAACTTGACAGAGGAAACAGAACTAAACTTTGAGCTTCTGAAATAATCAGTGAAGTTATACTGCTCTTAATGGTGAGTCGGACAGCAGCTCTTCTTTGCTCTGTGCCATGTTCACATTTTAGAGAACAGAATTTTTTCCTCATTACTGATGTATTATTTCATACACCCGCAACCCATCTGTGTGCCCCTGAAGGTGTGATATGCAAAGTGTGCGCACATTCCGAATCCACCCATGTAAACGCATCTTACTATCTGAACAATGCACCCTTTAAATAGCAGGAAAATGCTGTGGCAATCTGACTTTAGATCAGGTTTTTGTTGGTCAATGGTGCAATCACTTCTGCTGCCTCAAAATAGCAATGTGCCTGACCACACCTCAATTTAAGACCTACACTCCCATGATGGGAAGTACATTTGCTACTTATACAACGTAGGCACTGGTCATGAAACTAGCAATGACAGTTGCGCTGTACCGTGCGCTACTTTGCATGGCTTTGTGCTGGGTGTAAGATAGGGCCCAAAGAAGTGAAGCTACATACAGCTGAAAGAATATTTCAATAATGTCCGTGAAGCAAAACATTCAATGGCTCATTGAGACAAAAATATACAGAGTCAAATTTATGCAAAGAGCGAGACAAGCTTCTTGTTGTGTCTGGATTCAGCACACTGATTGGATAGAGTAGTGTCTTGTGGTCAAAGAGGCTATGGAATAAAAGGCATCCTGAATAGGGGCCCAGAAATTGAACGGTCCCTTGATTACTTATTCCATGAGCCGGCCCTGCAAACACACTACAGACACTGAGGCAATCTTTCTGGTTATCAAGCACACAAGTGCAAACACAAACACTTGCTCTCACTAAACACACACACCCCATCCTCTCCTATCACTGTCATCTGCTCGCTCATATTTCTGCAGAACTGCCAGATCGTGTTGTTTATACCAGCTCAGATCAGCACACACACACCATGAGCTATGAGCACATGTTTGAAGTCGAAGAGAGGAACAAGGCTGTTTAGCGCCTCATACACAAGTCTGCTCGTTTTCTGTTGTCCTCTATGAAAAGTCAAAGGCTTCCGATCACGAAACCAATAGATGGTTTACAGTTGTAAGGAAACAGACAGATTCTGCACACATTATATTTATTTCCAAATCCTCTCTAGCCCAGTGTCAATACCTCGGCGAAGCACTCTCCTCAAGACAATTCCAGCTCTGTAGATGTCTCCCTAAAGTCGCTTCATGTGGCTGCTCTTTCTGGAGAGGAATATGATAATGTTAAAAGCATGGGAGGAAAGGTGCACCTCTGGGAGTGAGATTAAATAAAGGAGAAAACTAAAAGAAAAAAATAGCAACTAGGATAGAGGGATGCAAAAATACAGCATGAGGGACTTGGAAAGTACATTGAAATGCAATATTTTTGTGTAGACTATTTGAGAATACATTTTTTTTGTATGAAACTTCAGGGGCCTCATTACAGGAAAATATCTGAAATGCTTGTTTCATCTTAAATTTCAAAGAGAGGACAAATCCTTTCTTCCTATTACAGAAGCCATTCCTAAACTCATCACTGTGTCCTGTCCTAACTCTGACCTCCTATCTTATCTTGACCTTAAAATCCTTACTATATCTGTAAACTCAATTCTTCAATCGGCACTCGTCCTGTCACGCCTGCATCTATGTTTATAATGTACACAGACGGCCTGTATCTTTGATTAAATGTACCGGTGGGCTACTTGAGATGGACAATGCCATAATATTGATGGCTCTCACTTGTCTGGACTGACTGGACAACACATTCTCATTCCGACCTCGTCACACATTGACGTTTGATCATGGACTTTGCACATCTAGATACGACATGAAATGTATCCTGGGTGTGTTGGATGTTGACGTACTGGGACGCCGTGCCAAGTTCTGCCTGTGACACGCATTGTCTTCTTTCAAAATACACTTTCGTTTTCACAGGAAATTTATTGTTTAGTCTCTTTCAAAATAAATGTACTATGTTTTTTTTGCCTCTAACCACTAACACACATGGTTGGGTTTTAGCAACAAAAACACATAGTTAGATTTAAAGAACAGGGTTTGGCTTTTTAATCTTAAGGGATGCAAACACTGCTCTCCAAGGTGAAAGTCTGTGTTTGTTGGACCCATCCACCACCCTTCCTGTCCGCCCTAGTCTGACTTTCGTCACCTTAACTTTCGTTCTTGTCCCGTCACGCTTCCCCTGATGCCGGCAAGCGCCATTAAACTATAACAGTGATCAGCCGTGTATCACTGGTCAGTGTCTGACACCGCAAGTCATTGCCTAAGCACCGGATTTCAACAACTTTGGAGTGAGACCGGGGCACCCTCAGCAAAAAGCAAACAAAAACAATGCATTTGTGAACTGTACGGCCATTAATCATCTTTGTATATTCCCATTAATACATGGTCTGCAAATTTTTAAGCATCATCATATGATTTAAGTGGCCTTTCAGTCATTATATTTCAGTGTTCATGTTGTTCCCCATCTTCATTGTCATTGTTATTCAGACCTATTCAGACAACAATACTGCAGTGCTGCCATTTTTGGCAGTAATTTTGAATTTAAGATACTGTCCACTGAATCCTAACTTGGGAAATCCCTAAAGCTGGGCATACACTGTACGAGTTGAGCCTGTTTTAGAAACCTTATTGTTTAATTCCAACTCCCACTGTACAAGTAAATCGTCTCTAAAAGAAACCCAAAGCTCACAGTTAATGTGTTCTCACTATGCGGTCCACTTGTCAAGCCACAACCTGAGTGTTCACAATGTGCGTGTAAAACAGACAACAACAGCCCGTGGGCCCCTGCAGACCGTTCTGGCTGTTGACAACTGCCAATAAAGATTCGTTTGAAGGCGCTGGGGTCGAGACAGATGTCCCAGAAGAGGTTAAAAGACAATTTCTTTAAAAACAGGTCCAGGTTTTGATTTACTGTCTTCCCCTCGACACACACACACACACAAACACACACTGGAGTGTGAGCACCAACAAACTAGCTGGGCATAGGCTGCAATGTATGATTGATTGAGTGAGGAAAAGGCACTGAGCTTGGGAAATCAACTCATGGCTCCGCTTCAATAGTGCAAGAGCCTTCAAACCAAAACCTCTAACATGTCAGAAATTCATCCGAACGTTCGACGGCCGGTTGGGAGCAGTTGATCCTACCATGATAGCTCCTTGCTCCTTCCTGTACACTGCACAGCAAATGACGCTCAATGAAGCTGAAATTCAGCTTGAATCTAAAATGAGTCATGAGGCTTAAAAAACAGGTCAGAAACTTGCTCAAAGTGTGTATGCACAGCCTATGTCAGGACGGTACTGTAATAGCTAAATTCCTATTCTAAGATAAGACAGGATTTTTTCAAATTGATATTCAAACAATCTTTAACTTAAAAATTAAATAAAAGCTCTGAAGAAAGCATGTTGTTTTCTATTCTGGTTATTTTACTAACACATGATGCCATCTTTAACTTAATTAAAAAAGTACATTTCATTTGTCCAAAATCTGAGTGGTTTCATCCTGTTTCCAGAGCTGCCAGTGATCTTGAATTATCCACCAAGAGAAAGTGCAGTCGCTATATAAAAACTAACAAATGGCCCATTTAACCAACAGATTGATAGTAAATGGCTGGTAAACTCCAGACAGTAAAACGAAGGGGAGTAACAATGCCATAAAACTGATGTGAGGCCTCGGTCACGTGACCCAGAGTTTGACTGCAGTTCCCTTGAAGGTATTGATTGAAATGGCCACATGAATGATTGCATCAGTTGGATTATTGATGGACACGAGGAGAAAGAGTGTGTAATTAAACAGTCCCCCGTGTGTGCTCAGGTCACCCTGATGGCTATCAGCAATAAACACAAGACGGACGGGAGAGGGGGACGGAGATCAATGTCTGAGTCTCAGATTTCAAAACGGGAAATCATGGCCTGTGACATGTGAGTTTATTGAGAGTAAAGGTCCGTTCTGGCAGTTTTTCTGTGTTAACTTGAATTCTGGGAGGTTAATCTTAAAAGCCTAAAAATACTGTACGGCTTCATCAAATGTGGCCAATTCTTCTTCATATAAACTAATTTTCCGTCATGTTTTCTTGTCACACATATGTCCAAATCTTTTTCCCTCCGGGCCTGCATGCGGTGACCTCTTCCATCATCTGCAGCGGAGAATGACTTTGATTCCCATTTCAGCGCCTCATCTCATCCATCTCTCGCAGCTCTCCATTGTCTGAGGCTGCATTTAAATGACATTGATACATAACGGCGCATTACAAAGACAAAAAGGTCGACAAGGCCCAGTTTTTGCGCACATTAAAAACCGTGACAAAACCACGCCAGGGCCAGGCGTAAAATGAAAAAAAAAAAAAAAAAAAAATCACAGGAGCCAGGAATTTATTGGCCCCCCTCTTTAACGGCAGCATCCAGAGACTTAGCCGGGCTGAGGTGTGCGCGAGGATCCCATTAAAATGCACTACAGAAAATGAGATTTGGGGGAGCCCTGTGAAAAACCATGCATGTAATCATCTCTCTTCCCCTCTCAGTTTATCTGCGAAGGATTTGGAGGAGGCTTTGGTTCCCCACCCTCTCTGCCCCTCAACCTCCCCCTCTGTACCACACATTAATATTCATAGAGAAGATTCTCTCCTTGCTGTCTGTTGCAGCCTGTAGCCCAAAGACTTGGCTTATTAGGAATCTAAAATATGGCGAGCAGACTCTCTGTTGGGAAAGGCTATTGTGATTTTCACAGACTGCCTGTGTGGACTGATAATGTGAAGGCTACACATGGCACGAACCATGTCATGAATCCACCAGACTCTCTTTGTTTGCGAAGCTTTAGTTTTTTGTGAAAATATCAGACTTTATTTGACTAATTGGTCCGTGGTGAATTTGTTGCCTTGTGCTGAGCAATAGCAGATTCACGGTCCGGTGCTGCAGCATGACTTCACACGCAGGCTGATCTTGTGGCTTGTTTTGGTCAATGCCGCTGTGGTGGAGTGAGTCAGAGAGAAACAGAGTGCTCCACTTTAGCTTTCCTGCTTTGGTTCATGACGAACATTAGACACAGAGAGAGCGGGAGGTGACTCATGCCTCCCATGAACAACGTCAGTAATTACATGCTCAAAGTCATTAAGTCCACCTTGCAGACCTCTGAACAACAAGCACCACAATGACTACACATCACAGCACTTCCTTACCTCAATTTAGTTCATTTTTTCCCCCACAGTAATCATAAAATTTAACTGATTTCCAAGTTTGCCTCATTCATTTCTCTCTGTCTCTTGTGGATGGAGTGTGACAGGATGCCAGATGTTGGCCTACATGCAGTATGCAAAACATCCACCTGTCTCACACTGACAGAACACACGCAATATATATTAATATCAGGATGATCTACAACTTTAAACATAAAGCAATGGGTTTTGTCTTTTGTTGCAATAAATCTGTATGATTTAAAATGATCTTCAAATGTCGTCTTGACTCTTGAGATCAACAGGAAACACGACAAGAGAGCAAGGTAGTTCACATGAAACCAAGGTTTTGTGTTTACATGGCAAGCGTCTGAAACCACAAGCCACAAAGACGCCCAGTCATAAATGTGTTAAGATGCTAAAATTTGATTGCACCAAAAAGTAAATCAATAACTAGTGCATCAGCTGGCAATATATTTCATATAAACTCCATGAAAGTCAATAACACACACACACAGAGATGGTCAAAATGTTGGTCAAAGCTTCTGCAAACATTTGCCTGCGCCCTATCTGACCCTCTTCTCCAGAATACACTAAAGTGAGCAGAGTGCAGCAGAGTGTAGTCTCTCTCTCTAACCACTCTCCTCTTTCACATGTAAATTAGTCTTTAATCTCCGCTGCTCTAATAGACAACCATGGCAACGGAGGCAGGCCTAATGAGGCAGAGGCGCAGGTTAAAATCTGCAACCACCATTCGCACGATCAACAGTTTAAGTACACTCGCTCTGGCGCACACACATATGCACACCTATGCATATATGGCATGCATGTACCCACTCTTGCATCACAGCCTCGCACAGGAGACTCACTGATTGATTTGACATTTGCTAATGTTGTGGCTCATGAATTGAGAAAATTAAAATGGCAACACAGACAAACTGCGGCTTTAATTTAAAGCGGGAGCCTTTACAAGCTATTTTTGTGAAGCAGTTGTCTGAATAATTAGACAATCCATTCAAATGAAGCATGAAATTAATCACAGACTGACAAGAAATCCATGCAATCTGCAGGAAGCAAAGCATGATGGAGAAGAACTCATAAGATGCAGTCATATCAAAAATGTGATAGAAAAAGAATAACCAAAGACATAACTGACCACAACCACACTCAACTTTGCCCACTGGAAGATGTGTTGAAATGGGGATGCCCACACACACACACACACACACACACACACCACACCACTGATAAAGCTTTGAATACAGCGTTAAAAGGCACTCAAGTAGCGCTCATTTCCATGTGAGTGGTACTGATGCTCCGGCACTCTGTTGACTGTAATTTACAGCCATATTAAATCCATTAGACCAACATGTGTTTTCAGAATAGTTCTACCCACAGACAAGCTTTTCAGCGAGCTGCAGTCCCAAACCTCAAGCACAGACACATGCTTTACATAGTCAGCAAGTAAAGGAAAATGTGGGGGGATGTGTATATGTGTTTGTGTGTGTGTTGCACAAGAGCGATGATACAAAAGCAGTGCATCGCAATTATTTCATGATGAGATCTGTATTTTTAAATCCTGTTTTACTGGTTTACTTGTGGGACGTGTAGTTTCTCATAATTCCTGAGTGCCGCAAACTCCCTCCCACACCCACACAGACATACACAGACACACACACACACACACACACACACACACACACACACAGACACACAGACACACACACACACACACACACACACACACACACACAGACACACACACACACACACACACACACACACACACACACACACACACACAGTATGTACTATATTAGACAATGTCCGCAGGCATGGAGGGATTACTAAACAGGCCTATTGGGCACAGGCCAAGGGGCCCAAAGTGTCAGGAGGCCCCTGTCACCTGCAAAATGTCACTCAAATTAACACGTAATGAACAGGAGACTCAGGATTAACCCCAAACAGACACAATAAGACCACAAAGAGATGCAAAAGAACTGCAAAGACACAAAATAACTACAAATAGTGGCAAAACAACCACAGATACTAAATGACCAAAAGAGGACAAAAAATAATCTCAAAGAGACACAAAACTGTAGAGAGAGACATAAAATTAACCCAAAGAGACACAAAATAACCACAGAGACACAAAATTACCTTAAAAAGACACAAAGCTGCTAGAGAGACACAAAATTACCCCAAAGAGACACAAAAAACACAGAGAGACAAACTTACCTCAAAGGGACACAAAACAGCCACAGAGAGACACAGAATTACCTCAAAGAGACACAAAACTGCTAGAGAGACAGAAAATTACCTCAAAGAGACATAAAACAACTACAGAAAGACACAAAATTACCTCAAAGACACACAAAATAACTACAGAGAGACAGAAAATTACCTCAAAGACACACAAAATAACTACAGAGAGACAGAAAATTACCTCAAAGAGACACAAAATAACTACAGAGAGACAGAAAATTACCTCAAAGAGACACAAAATAACTACAGGGAGACACAAAACAACTAGAGAGAGACACAAAACTACCGCAAAGAGACACAAAACAACTACAGAGATACAGAAAAGTACCTCAAAGAGACACAAAACAACCACAGAGAGACACAAAATTACCTCAAAGACATACAAAACAGCCACAGAGAGACACAAAACTACCGCAAAGAGACACAAAACAACTACAGAGATACAGAAAAGTACCTCAAAGAGACACAAAACAACCACAGAGAGACACAAAATTACCTCAAAGACATACAAAACAGCCACAGAGAGACACAAAACTACCGCAAAGAGACACAAAACAACTACAGAGATACAGAAAAGTACCTCAAAGAGACACAAAACAACCACAGAGAGACACAAAATTACCTCAAAGACATACAAAACAGCCACAGAGAGACACAAAACTACCGCAAAGAGACACAAAACAACTACAGAGATACAGAAAAGTACCTCAAAGAGACACAAAACAACTACAGACACAAAATTACCTCAAAGAGACACAGAATAACTACAGGGAGACACAAAACTACCGCAAAGAGACACAAAACAGCCACAGAGAGAAACAAAATTACCCCAAAGAGATACAAAACAACAAGTAAAAAAGTGGCACAGCCACCACAAAGTCTGTGTCTTGCTTGCTACCTCATTAGCCGCCTATGTCTGCAGCACAGGGATTCATTTACAACATGAGACATAATGACACTGAAACTAACACTGTTTGGTTCATCGCTTTCCATTCTTCTTTCAATTCCAAATGCATCTCTGAAACGCTAAAGATGTGTGTGTACCAAATGCAGTCATGGGTTTTTACCAAACATTGCATCAGTTCAGAGAACTCTCTCGCAAAAAAATTAATTTACATTTCACTGTTTCACCACGACCTTTAAAGTAAAAAAGCAGTGTCGCAAAATGTGCACAGGAAACAAAACAATGTGTACAGTGGTTAAATGATGCAGCTGACATTCAATTATACAGGTAGTAATCGTACAAGCTTTTATGTAATTGAAGGAAAATGTAGTTTATGTCTGGAAACGTTCACACAATGAAACACCCTCTCAGTTCTTCCTCTAAAATCTGTGTATCCGCTGGACTGTAGCCAACGACCTGTGAAATATTTACACAAATACCGCCGTGCCGATAAGTACAACCTGTCACATTTGTGAGAGCTCGTCTCAGTTTCTTTTCTCGCAGCCACACGGGGAGCAGATGTTGACACGCTCCTACAACACCTTTCATTGTAATTATTCTGTGTACACCGACACAGTGCTATCACCTCACACAGGGGTCTGTTGCTACACCGGCCTAATTAGCAATTAACAGTCATATAGTCATGAAAACACTGTCTACTGGGATTCACTGGGGGATATAGGCTGCAAATAGGACAAGAAAGGAAGATTTGAACAAAAGAACATACTTTCTAGGATGTATTTGATATATAATGAGTTATCCTTTTATTTTAATAAAGGACACAGAGTGCGTTTTGCATTTGTAACACGATTGTGTTATTTTGTCTTGATAGAAAGGCGTAGGCTGCTGAAAGACAGAACACACTCTGTCTCTGTGTCTTTGGTGCAATGTTATTTTTGCCCTGAGGCCCAACACAATTAACACCCACTGCCAACTGGTAGGGTTTTGTGTGTATGTGTTGTGCATGCCTTTGTGTGTGTTAGTGTTTGTGTGTGTACATGCATTAATGTGTCTGCTCCAGATACATAAACCGGTTTAATTTGTTTATTCATTCGGGCAAAAATTACAGTTATTTCCGACAAAATGTGGTGTTTTGCCATAATTACGAATGCACATACATGTCTGCCGGTGCACCATGAGGGAAATTTCAGTTTGATTGATTTAGATTTTCATCGTTTCCAGCTTCTAATTAATTGCTCTTCAGAAGTTAATTTCTCAGTAAATGTAAAACAAACACGCGATAAAGCTGTGTTTAATTTGGCTCACAAAGAGGGAAATTACGGCAACACACACACACACACACACACACACACACACACACACAAACATGCTTCGCTTGCTATACAGCATCTGTTAAAAAAAACAACACAAATCTCTCCAGATTGATCACTCAAAAGCAAATCAATGGTATTTGGGCATTTTGGAATGTATCAGTAAATCAATTCAACACCCTGCAATAAGAAACAATAAACCTTTCTTCAGAGGTAATAAAACAGTACACCCCATTCCTTTAATTTACTGCCTCCCCTGTGTGTGTGTGCGTGTGTGTGTGTGAAAGAAATATGAGTGGATAATCACAGGCCAGGAATTCTTCCGGCGGTCCGGCAGGCAGGTCGGTATGCCGTGCACAGGAATGCGGAACCTGGAAAGTCAAAACAATGTTTGGTAATGGAATGAGGGAAAAAATGACGAAGGGCGTGAGGAGGGTCCAGGAGGACAGGAGCGAGGGAGAGGAAAAAAGGAGTGGCCAAGAGGTGGAGGAGGAGAAGGAGGAGGGAGGCAAAGGAGAAATAAAGTGGAGAGTTGTTTTTTAATCAGGCTGGAATGAAAATATCCCCGACCTTTTTTGTGGCATCCAAATCTGCTAAAGCAGTGGGAGAGCTACGAGTCCAGATCTGAGGCGCATCTTGAATTTTAGACACGTAAAACATCCAACCTGCCTCGAGTGAACGCGCTTTTCAGGAACCAAAATATGCATAAGCACTCTGTTTAGGTGTTCTGTTTATTATGAAGCTCCAAAATCCCCTTATAAAGGGGGTTTACCACAATAATCACTCTTATTCTCCACCTTCTCCCTGCCTCAAACCTCATTTATAGCCTCCCATGCCCCATCCAGAATCACTCTAAATCTGTGTAAATAAGGAAATGCTCCCATTTCGATGCACGCCGCAGAAGAAAAGATGCATGAAAAGATGCGTGAGCCCCGTAACACAATACAATTCAGAGGTGTGGAAATCTCCCCTCCTTAATCCAGAAATCAGTGCTGTGGAAAGAGGGATTTGGGGCTGTCACTGCTAAGCTCCTTGTCCCTGGTGTATTATTGGAGCTGTGGCATAGAGGAGAAACACTGGGAGGATGATGCCGCCGCTCACTGCATTGTAAACACGTTTCAGCGTTTGGGAAATAAGCATCTCCGCCACAACCGAATTTGCAGCAGCAAACGTAGGAAGAATGATGGCATCGACGACAGATGACGCTTATCTGTGCGCTGCATCTGCAGCTCTGACTGCTGAGCTGCAATCTGTGGATGAATATACAGTGTGGTGTCTGGTGCAGGAAAAGTGGGAGAAAATGTGTGCGGAATGCAAATGAGCGTAACAATTTATTAACAGTTTCACACGTTTTGTCATTTTTCAGCTCAGGAGCAGCAGCAGGATGATACACCTGCAACACCCACATCCAGACACTGAAATGAACTGGCTGCTGTTAATGAACTGAGAGATGTGTTCACATTATTTCAAACTGTGATATAGAGCCTTTAATCTGCACATAAATTATATGGTATGTAAATCTCTAAAATATTTTGGAACCGAGCAGCATTTTTGTAAACTAGGTGTTGTGGCAGAACTACAGGCGGGTAACTGTAGAAACAGGGCTTGAGGGATTCTGTGTGCAGGAGCAATGCATAAGACATGAGCTATGTTAGGGGGGTGAGTGGGTCGCAGCTCCAACCCTGTGCTATTCATAGACCCTGCCGATAACAGGTTGACTTCTCTGGGAAAGCAGCAGGCAGAGGGAGAGAGAGAAGGGGGGAGGGGGAGGGCGGTAGATGAGAGACAAAGGAGGGAGGGTGCAGGAGAATTCACCTGTGGAAAGAAACTAAAACAGAGCTGAGGATGCTTTCGGGGGCTGATACAAAAAAAAAGGATCAAACGAAGGATAATGAGGAATCCGTCCACACACACCTGCACTGCCGGCGAGAAGAGAATGAGAAGGGGGAACTGGAGAGCTTCCACCCAAACAAACATCCACGTGTCAGCTGCATTTCAGTGTAGAGGAGCATCTTCCTCGCACCGTCTCGCCTTTATATGTGAAAATACACTTAGGACACGAGACGACAGCGATGCAGGCTCAGGACAGACAACACGGAGCTGTTGTTGTGGGCCTCAACGTATCAAACTGGCCTCACTCGGCGGTGGCAGCCGTCATGTGGCCCAGTGTGACTAACTACAATCATGTCATCCCTGTGACTACATCCTGTCTGTCTGCACCAGCAATTTCACGCACATTCTCACACTCCAATGTTAGAGCTGAGGTAGAGACGGTAAAAAATGAATGCAAGACTACTTAATATACTTGTATTGATACTTTAATTTACGTAGAAGATCTGAGTGCTTCTCACACCACTCGTCCATGGGACCTTTTTCACAGCAGACATTTTGACGTGTCATCGCAGGAAAAGCACAGATAACATTAACAATGGCTCAGTTCCATTAAGTGTCCCAGCGAGCTATTCAAGTAAGCCAGCATAAACAATACCAGGGCCCCCGAATGGAAGGCAGCTATCATTAATGCTATTGAATACCTGTGCTTTTCCTACCAAGACTCATCTCAAAATGTCTACTGTGCATGTGCAAGTCTGGAAACCAGGGACATGCACAGACATTCTGAGTGGCTGTGGCTCTAACCTGAAGGAAGTGTAACTGATACTACACACCATATATTATACTGTGTATTTATCATTTTAGATGCCACCTACCAACTTTTTAAAAAATGTGTCTGAGAAAATAGGCTGACTTCCTATTAAATTAAGCATGTAGGAAATAGAAGCTGACACTATTCACTATTCGTCTCATCTCAAAATGAGGGGACGGGAAGGGAACAAAGTCAACGGGAGTTGGCAGGACAGGAATCATAATAATAACAAAATTTAGCTTGCAATGTGAAGTCACCAGCTATTTGTTCGCTTCCACAGAGCATAGGACACGCATTGTTTTATGTTAAGCATGCTTCTTTCCCCTTTTCCACCAAAATTAGCGCATGTATGTGGGTTTTTCAAACACGGGAAATAGGCTATAGACTCCTTTCCCATTGCCAGTAGACTAGAGCATGTACATGGCTCTGCAGCAGATGAGCATGCCTTTCTATTTTTTTTTTTTTGTGTTACATTTGACATCACAGAGAGGCCAGAAAATGGGTTAGTAAACAGTAGAAAGCAGCATGGAGGCCAGTGAAATTTTACGCCGGTCATTTCTTTTAATATATATCTTTTGCCTATTCAGTCCCTCTTTTAAACTCGGTGCAGACTAATTTGGAGGGATGTCTGAGCGCTGCTTAGACGGAGACGGATGGTATTTTGTGGTGGTGTGTCATTGCATCTTGCTGGTAAGGGGGCTAAAATTAGCTCGTTCACCCAGGTGTTGTATTACCATCACTGCTGATCAGAGCCTGAGCTGATAAATACCCATGACTACTGCAGAGTCACTTGACCCGGCTGTACCAATTATAACCTTTTCCATTACATACAAAAGCCAGATGTTTGTGGATGTAGGTTTTAGATTTCCCATAGGCTTTTCGCTAAGGGATCCAGGGTTATGCTAACTTCCGCATCAAGCTATTGCTTTTTGTCACGTTTCCATGACTTTTTTTTTCTTTTTAAGGTCTAACATGAATAGTTACAGGTTACTCGTTTCTTTTTCAGAACAGCAAAAATAAAACATTTTTTTGTCTTCAGAGAGGCAGTTCAGCCAAAGAGGGCAAGCGGACTGTTGCTCGAGCAACTTTATCACGTAGGCAACGCGTGTACTGTCCTGCCACAAACCCATGTTAGAGAATGGGACTTTGCTCTGGCATCACCAAGAACCTGCAGGTAATCATTCTAACCAAACATCAGCTGATATTTATTTATCTATCATTGGTTTTGATTGGCTCCTCCAACTGCCTTACTCCATATCACAGCGTCCGCATTCTCCCCAACGCAGAAGCTCTGCCAATGTAGCCAAGCCCTCATGCCAACGGAAATGGCTGCCTCTGATTTAGCTGAACCGGCTGCATTCCTCGCCTAAAACAAAGCCGTTGCTGTTCACCATATTAAGGCGATCTTGCAACAGATACCAGCTCCATGTTGAAACGGACTCTAATCCCTCTTTTCACGCTGGCCTCTTGGTCCTCATCCAGTTGTACTACAATTGACGACTGAACTCCCTCGGGCATATGGACTCTCAATGTTTTCTGGCCTAAATAATAATAATAATAATGATAATGCATTTTATAAATAACACATGTTTCATTAAATGGAAATCTCAAAGGGGAAATAGGAGGATAGAGGCACGCAGTAATTAAAAGCAGGTAAAACAACAGGGAAAAATCTAAAGCAGTGGGTTAAGAATTAGTGGTTGGGTTTTTAGTAACTTAGAAACACTGCGATAATTTATAAAGAAACATTAAAGAATTTCTTTAAATGAGCTCAGTGTATGACGTGCCTTCAGGTGGTCGGGAAGTGCGTTCAAGAGGAACAAAGCAGCTCTTCCGAAAGTTGAAACCCCCCTGTGGTTCATGTTAGACCCTGAGGTCTGGAGGATTAGACTGGACGCTCAACCTGATGGTACAAATGGAGGCTTTTAGAGGTAATTTTCTTCGTGTTTACATCTGAGTTTCACACTTATTTCTCTCATTCACACTCCTCATTTCCCTTCCCCTGTCCTCGCTCTCCCTCTTTTCTCTCTTCCTCTCTCTCACACTCCCTCTGCCTGAGCCTGCCCTGACCCAGACGTCTGTTCCCTGTCTGAGCTCCTGCCAGATTCCTGCAAGGGGAGGAATGCACGAGAGGGCCTCGCCGAGCCACAATTAACATTTCGTCGGTGCTTCGCCCACACCTATGCAGGGTGCTTAATGATGGCATATTCATGAAAAGCAAATATTTGCACAGAAAAGCTGTCTCCCAGCGACCGGCGAGAAGAAGGGGAAGATAATTGAAAGGAGCTTGCGGCACTTCTAAAAAAGCGAGAATGGGAGATAAAAAAAAAAAGAGAGAGCTGAGATAAATGGAGGGCTGGGCTTTAAAGAGACTGTTGGTAGCGAGAGGATACCCTGTGAGGAGTGTGTAGTGACAGGAGAAAACCCTCTCTGTGGGGGACAGCGGTACATGCTGAGAGGGCACCAGCAACAGTGGAAAAAAAATCCTGGCAAATCAGACAGAGGAGAGAACAGGGGAAGGCAGGGAAGGAGGATCAGGGGGAGGGGGAGGGGGGGGTGACAGGTAGAGTGAACAATTTTTTTTTAGCAGAAAAATCAGACACAGTGAAACCGAGATGTGTTTAAAAAAGAGAAGAAGAAGAAATTCACAGTTGACAAAGGATAGAGAGAAGGAGAGATGATACACTGACGGTTTTCCAAGAGGAGCAGACTGCATACCGTCCTCCATTTCCCCAAAGAACGTCCCTCCCTACTCCTGCCCCCAGCTGGGAGAGCACACACGCACGCACGCACGCACGCACGCACGCACGCACACGCACACACACATACACACACACACACACACACACACATACATTTCGCCCCGGCTGTCTGGTTGGGGGAGGGGAACACTGAGATGCAGGGAAATGGCGAGGGATAGTGATGGAGAGGGATGCAACAAGGAGGGGAGGAAGGGAGAGAAAGACGGGATCGGAGGACGTGGAGGAGAAACAGAATGAGCGGAGAGGAGAGGCGAGTTGGATTGCACGCAGCAAAACAAAAGAAGAAGAGAAAAATGATCTCACACATGGCGTGTCTGCGTGTGTGCTCGCCTCCACCTGCACTGCAATGCTTACACTGTAAATCACCCACCTGACTCAGCATCCCACTCTGTCCATGCACACACACACACACACACACACACACACACACACACACACACACACACACACACACACACACACTTCTCTATTCATCATCCATGTTCTCCCGCCCGCCGCCACACACACACAAAATTCCAACAAAATCCCCCTGCAGAGAAGTAATTCAGGAGTCAATAACACGCTACACATGCACTCACTCGCGCACGAAACCCCCACACACACACACATGCACCATCCCCCCTTCCGTGCGCACACATATACACACGCATATATGTACACACATGCACACACATGCAGTCCTAAACGAGACAGCTGGAGCTATCAAACCAAAGCCTGCGAGAGCCAGCTTTCTTCAGATGGATTTGAGATGTGGGCTTTACCGTATCATCTGCCAGCACGCTGCTGGGAATGAGACGTCACGTTCATAACAGCCTACTGCCTTATAAGGCAATTATCTCTCTCTCCCTCTCCTCTCTCTCCTCTCTCTGTCTTTCTCCCCTTTAGTGGGGGGAGGGATGAGTGGTTTCAATTATGTTCAACAAAGACCAAATTAGGCACCTGGCAATTTCAATATGGCCTCTTTTCTCTGCATTAAGTTGATAGGATGTGGTTTTGATGGGGAGGTAATGTGGTTGCATGCGTCTCAGTCTCATGGATGAACACATGCATTTGTTTGCACGGTGATAAACAAATTGCTTTTGAATTTATGGATAACAAGAAAAAAAAAAGACCACATTTCCTAACCTTGCAGAAAAATGACCAACAACGGACACAAACTGAAAATGAAGATGTTCTTTTGTTCTTATCGAGGAAAGCAAACAATGCACATTGGTGTGCACATTCCATTATGCCGGTCACACAAAGGCTCAGCAGCAGGCCGTGATCGATCTGTCCGCGGCAGCTTTGAGGGCACATTGAGACTCTACTCTCATTGACTCCTTTACAATCAATAGTAGCTGATTACTGGCTGCAGAAACTAGCAGGGGTATCTGACGCTGCTCTTCTACTGCTACTGCTGCTGCTGCTGCTGCGACCGTGCACTTGGTTTCACACGCAGACCACAAGGAACACAAATGCAACCAGTTGCTGCTCTCAAACACTCTTTTTCTCTCACTGGCACACACACACAAAACAAGCTGCATAATGTACAAGTGCACACCTAAACAGACTGCCATGTAGATAATCTCTCTAATGAGGGATGGCAGGTTGCAGCTGCATGGAAGCTGTCACCTGTCGGACAGTACGGCCTGCACACAGCCGGGAGATATGGATTTCACTGCAGCAATGGCAACACATGTGTGAATGTGGTTTTTATTTAAATGTCCTTTTTTCCTCAATTTAGTTTAACGCCATTCACCCGTGAAGACCACCATTATCTACTGACACCATATTTGAGCACCCCAAGTCATGAATGGAAAAATCAACTCTTCATCGTGTATGAGTGTGCACTCAACCATCCCCTTTTTTCCATCTCCATGTATGGTGCTGCAGTGTAGCTGTGAGGGGACCTTCCTCTCGGTCTCTGCACCTCACAGGCAGCTCGGCGTCTGCGCGGCTCTAATCCACTGAGCTGCTAAGGAAAGAGTGCTGACGGTGCCCTTTTCCCACTGACTATCTCCTAATCCAGCTGGCTGCGGGTCTGGGAGAATAATCCTGGATTAGGGACTCCTCCCCATGGAGCCACCATAGGGTCCCTCGTGGGGGCCCCGTCACAGTCAGCTGTGCCTGAGGCGCCGCGCCTTTCACATTGTGAGAGAACATAGCAGCCAATCCAAAAACAGGCAAACAGTGTCTGATTAGGATTGAATTGCATCAAACCTCGCCTTGTCGCCCTGAGGGGAGCTGTGGCGCTTATTTGAGATGAATAATAGTAAAGAGGGATAATGGTGGATAGGCCCTTGTGATGTTACAAGTGCTTTTTCATTTGAGGTGACAAAGATTTGGATTCAAGACGAGGAGGAATTGAGCCCCCGACGAAGCACTTTGTTAGCGCAGGATACACTCTAATTGGTGCATTGTTGGAAATGACAGCTATTGTCTTAATGAGAACCCTGATGTGTGTGTGCTCCCACTCTAACCTTCCTCAACACAAGTATTCTCAACAGAAAAGAAGCCACAAATGCACAGCGAAGACACACACAGGGAATGGATGTCAAACGCTAAAAGATTGCATTGGCTCTAAATAGATCAAAAGGACCTGAAAGAGCTCTTCGCACAGCGTTGGTTATGACGCATAGCTTATTTACACACATCGCAGTCATCGACATATTTCAGTCCTGAGTCAGATAAATACCAACATAGCTGTTACACAAACACATGAGGTATAAAAACACATAAAGCTGAGCTGTTCACTGTTTGAGGCGACTACAAAGCGACCAAACTGTCTGCTAGAAAGCCACAAAGATTCTCCAGACATTTACAAGGAAATAAACACAAGAGGGGTCGTGATCTTCTGACCAAGTTAAGATGTGTCAGAGCCACAAACTCACCCGGTGGCATGAAGGAACGATAAGTCATCCACAACACAGGCAGAGAGTAGAGATGTTACATATTAAATAACAGGAGAGTATCAATTCCTTTAAATTGATCAGTAATTAAAGTGAAAGACTATTTTCATCATCTCCTATATTAAAATCAATGACGGGCTGCCAGGCATGCGCATGGATGCAATTAAACACAAATAAATGATGCTGGTCGTTGGAGAATTCTCCTGCAGGTCAATACAAAATTTGTATTTCAGTCACCGTATTTAAGATTGATCCAGAGCTCATCTCGAGGCCGGGAGTCAGGACGCTGAGCATTATTAGCGTGGCTAGACGATCAGTAATCAACAGGCTTTTTCATCTGTGCACGTGGCGTCCTCCCTCAGCACACAATCACCAGTTTATTTACCTGCATGGCTGCCCAAGAGAGACTGGAGCTTGCGTCAGTGCACATATCCCTCAGCCCCTGTGAAAGACAACTGGGGACAGCAGGGAGGCTTAATGCACCAAGGGTGTGTGGACACATCATGGCAACATCACTAATGGTTGTCTTGATGGCTCTTAGCTTCAGACTTTATTTTTATCATCAACGGTTGATTGCAATTTCAAGGGAAAATGATTTGTCCTTTTTAATGTTATAATGGTCATTGTAAAGCTTACACAAATGGTAGGTAATTTTGTTTCCTCTTATTGTAGCCATATGTTAGTGATGAAGACTGGGGTTATCCTACGTTTCTTATTGTCAGTAAATCACATAAAAAGATGAAACCCAACAGCATTTTAATGCATTTTTTAATTCTATATTTATCCCAATCTGGTCTTAGTTCCTACTGAGGACAAAAATTTTAAGAATGTCTCATAAATATATACTTTCATTCTTAAAAAATGTTTTTTGAAACAGCTGGGCACTGTTGTTTTTTGCAAATGTTGCTCAAAAATTGTGCATTTGTTGGAGACGAAGGGACAGTTCACCCCAAAATCAGTTTTGAGTTTTGACTTTTGGTTTGAGTTGCCGAGTGTTGGGGATATCTGCCGTAGAGGTGTCTACCTTCTCTTGAACATAATAGAAGTAGATGGCATTTGGCTTGCTCAAGGCACCAAAAAAATTACATCAACATAAATGTCTCCTTCCAGAAATCATGATGTGGTTACTCAAGGTAATCTACAGACCTTGTTGTGAGCAGTTTCACGAAGGAACTACCTTCTCTATACTGAACTACACCTGCCAACCATCTCACCGTGCAGATGTAAGTGGGCATCTACTGCTAGCCCACCTAGCATCACTGAGCTAGCTAATATTACAGCTCAGCCAAGGAGGACGCCATTAATATCTCTCTTTGGAGTGGGTCTTTGTCACAAGTGAAAGACTCACGTCCATGAGTAAATGCATGCTTCCTGTACAGTAATATGGTTGGCAGATGTAGTTTGGCAGAAAGAAAATAGTTCCGACATGATACTGCTCACAACAAGATCTGTGGATGATGTTTGGTAACTGAGTCATGGTTTCTGGAAAGAGACATTGCTGTTGAATTTTTCAAATGTTTTTTTTGGCGCTTTGAGCACCACAAGCTGAGTGCCATCTAGTTCTATTATATTGGAGAGAAGGCAGACATCTCCACAGCTGATATCTCCAACACGACAACTCACACCAAAACGATCTAGAATGATAAAAAGCATTACAGGTAAGAGGAACACATAATATTGAATAGCTCTACCTGTCTCTCTATTAGAAGATAAGACTGACATTATTCTGTATTTCTGTCATTATCAGCAAACCTCACAAAAAAAAATACCAAACCCAACAATCTCATAGTCCGTATCTCAATACCTTTTGACTCTTCTACCTTGTAGCACTCAGCCTCAAGCTCTATGGTTTCTACTAAAGATGTTAATCTTTAAAAACAGCTCATGAATATAAAATGTCATTTTAAGATCAGGGTAACAAATTTTCTTAAAGAGCTGGGCATTGTAGTTTTTAGCAAATGGTTCTCAAACAGGAATAAAAAGTGCATTTGTATGGGACTATTTTCAGCTGCGGATTAATACACATCCGCTATCGTGATTATTTACAGCAGCATAAAGATGCGTGTGGGACTAAAAAAAACAAAAAACTACAGTGCCCATGTTCTTCATGATGAAGGAACATGTCTCCAAGTAATATAATGTAGCTCACTAATGTGTTTTTTTTTTTTACAGTTTTAAAGCAACAATGAGCTAAAGCAACAGCAGAATAAGATAAATCAGGCTTTGGATGAACCAGAGGTATTTGTTAGTGGATTGATTAATTGTTGGTCATGGTTTCTTTAAGGAATTTGCTAATAAATACAAAGATATAGACCTCTCCTTTAACAAGCTATACTTTCAGTATAAATCAAAAGCACAGGACATTACCACAGTATGTCATAGGGCTGCAACTATTTTACTAAATAACTATTTTCTTGATTAATTGATTAGTTTATTGGTTTTTAAAATGTCAGAAAATGGTGAAAAATGTTGTTCAGTGTTTCCCAAAGCCAAAGATGCCTCATCAAATGTCTTTTCTGTCCACAACCAAAAGATATTCAGTTTACACAGAGGGGTAAAAAGTGATAATATTCACATATAAGGAGCTGGAATCAGAAAATTTTGACTTTTTGTTCTTAAAAAATTACTCAGACTGATTAATTGATTATTAAAACAGCTGATGATTAATTTAGTAGTTGACAACTAATCGATTTATCATTGCAGCCCTAGGGTCGATTGATTTCATACTGTTAGAATATGCTTACATATGGTAAGTCATTGTTGGGGATATTGGATTTTTCAGCACCAATATCTTTCACAAGCTTAGGTTATAATGCGAAAAGCACATTTTCAGTTTTCAGTTTTCTATGAATCATAGAGCTCTTACAATAACAGAATAAATGCAAAGCTGTGTCTTAGTCATTCATTTCCTCCCATGCTCTGCTTCCAACAAAATATGCAAACACATACACACACACACACACACACCAGCAGGAAGACCGATGGGGCGAGGGAGGGGATTTGAAATATACACACAATAATACAGATGTGCGTTTGCATTCACAAGCACACACACCTGCGCCCTCTCCGTGTGTGTGTCTCTCTAAAACACCGTAAACCAATTGCAAAGTTAATGCGGCACATACCGCGCTCTCCAATCCATCATAACACCTGTGACATATCTCAGAAGCATTCAGCATGGCAAAGACTCAAAACAACCCTGTGAGCTCTAGAATACACAGAAAGTCATAACATATATCTTCACCCCCGTCACCCTCAATCCTCCGACTACCAGCCTCCCCCCCGTCTGCCTGCAGCTATTCTGAGAAACGCCTCATTTTCATTTCAATCTTCTGCATGATATAGAGCATGGCTGCCATAAGCTGACTCCTTCACCTAAACGCCGCTAACAGTTGAATAGAGCACAGACGAGACGGGCTTGAAAGAGCGACTATTGTCATGATAAGAAGCCAAGTCAATCTATTTGCATTCAAGGGTGAAAAGACATCTATTTTTGTGTCTTCGTGCATGAATAGAAAGAGGAGAGCGGAGGATACAGGTGGCTGCGGCAACATGGAAGCAGTGATCTATGCATGTCGTACCTGATTACCTAGTATGTATAAAGATATCAGCACCTAAAAGCAAATGACGGGCTATATTCTTTTAATGCTGCACCTTTTCTGAATAAATGGCGTTCAAAATTGCAAGGTCTGGAGCTTAAACAGAGCGATGAGGCAGTAATTCAGAGAGCAGATTCTTTCTTGATGCTGTTACAAATCCTGGCTTTGGAGGGACATGGCTCTCATACTTGTTTAATAGATCTCTCTGAGTACATTCAATAGGTGATGACCCCACATTTCTCCTCTGTAAACCTGCTCTGCTCTTCTTGCAATATAGTAGCCTTTCATAAAGCTGGTTGACTCGTAAGAGATAAATTCTCTAACTGATGTATGATCAAAATCCACATAGGTGGAGATTTCCTGACTTTTAGATGGCACTGCCCAATGGTGTAATGGGTTTGGTTTCTTTTTAATTTCCTCCTTTAAAAAAAAGGTTGAAACGTACAGTGTGGCTGGACCTTTCATGAAACGCTAGAGGGCTTTTCATTTGAAACAGGAAGTGGTGGCATTCAGTCAGCCACAGACTTTACCCTGCTGCTGTGGTCCAGCCCAGAAATTCATGTGAATACGTCTTAAAATGAAAAACAATTGCCCAAAACTTAGACACACTTACCCACTCATCATTTAACACAACACTTCCCCGCATGACTGGAGGCTGCGCAGTCATCAGCCACCGTCCGAGCCAAGTTCAGCCAATACAACACATTCTCACTCCGACCTTGTTACATATTGATGTTTGGTCATGGAATACCCATGTCCACATAGGACGTGCAAGGTACCGTGGGGGCATTGGTTGTTGACATTCTGGGACACTGTGTCAAGATCTGCCTGTTACATGCATTGTCTTCTTTCAAAATACACTTCCGTTTCCACAGGAAATTTAACGTCTACATACAGTCTCCTCCAAAATAACCATACTATGCCAGCAACAAAAACACATGGTTAGGTTTAGGAAAACAGAACAGGGTTTGGCTTTAGAATCCTACGTGACGCATACAACACTCTCCTGGTTGAAAGTCCTGTGTTTGTTGGACACATCCACCACCACTCCCGCCCACCCAAGCTGGACTTTCCCCACCTTAACTTTTGTTCTTGTCCCACCGTGTTTCCCCCTGATGCCGCTATTAAACTATAATGGCAACTTGCCATTATTACAACAAATTATTACAACTTGCCGTGTAACTTGCCGACGTTGAAGGACACCTTTTTTCATTGGTTTCTGACGCAGCAAGTCACTGCCCAAGCATGGGATTTCGATGACTTCAGAGTGAGACCTGGCTCGCCAAAAACAATAGTTTGTAAAACATTCTATAGGCGTCAAGTAATTGGCCAAACCAATAAACTTGTTGACCTCTAGTTACGGGTTACTACTAAGGTAATGGCACCCGTTTGGATGTCTTACTTCCACTTTCTCCTCATTACAGTGGCGCCACCTGTTCTGACATTGTTAAGGGTCATTTATACTCCCTTTACATAAGAAAATAGATAGGTCTGTTTCAAATGTTGAAAACATTACTGCCCTCATACTTTCAGGTGTTTTTGTATGTTGGCATTGATCCAGCAAATAGATGGAATAGAGGGCAAAGTCAAAAGTCTCAGACAAAAGCAGACAAGGCAACAGTAGAGGAGGTCGTAGTACCATTTACCCGAGGCAGAGCTGTACACAGCAGTCGACCATTAAATATATTATGACATATGAATGAAGAATTCTTTTCCCTATGTTGCTGATTTGTTCCATTCCGCCATTTTTAAAATGACTTTGCAACTTCCTATGGTTGTGTATCGCTTAAACTACGCTACATTGCCCCCATGATCTTCAGTGGTACTACTCCATTTCGTCCGCATTTGTACGGTTTCATAAGACGTACGTAAAAACGGACGGACTGAATGCAGAGGATGGACAGAAGGCTATATCGGAGGTGATCCTCTCTTTCCTCCATCCAAAATTGATCGTGGCTAACGTTACAGTGGTTACAGAAAATGAGTAGAATATAGTTGACACTCAAGCAATGTGCTTTCCTACGCTGTGACAAGAGTGTGTGGATGCAGATTAAACTGTTAAATCTTACTCATATAGCAGCTGGCTAGTTAGCTAACTAGCTTGCTCGTTCCCCCATGCTTTCATGCTACACTGGGTACTGTGAGGCAGAACTGTCAGCGCCTATTCGTTATGAAAGAGCAATGGCCAATGGGGAAACACCAACACTTATGTAAGCTACTGTGACCAATGATGTATCACCTACTCGTGGACAGAATTTATAGGGCTGGTCTCACATGCTGCAGCGCAGCCAAAAGAGAGTGGAAAACATTACAAAGTGGACTGAACATATCCAAAGGCTCTTGACCTCCTTAAAGGGAAACACCACCTAATATAGGCATTCAAATATTGTATTTCCATGGCTTAAGGAAGTTTTATCAATATTTGTGAATACGAGCTACTCTCTTTCAAAGTCAAATTTGTGACATTATCATGTGTAAAGTCTGGAGCTGAGCTGCTCTGTAGACAATGAATGGGAGTCTGTTTTAGTGGACCCACAGAATGTTTGTTATCTCTTTTATATCCAAATGAGCTTTATACTATTGTAGTGTTCTCAGTTCTGAAAGAGAAAATGTACCCATATACTCCCCTGGGTGCTCTCAGTATCATCTGTAACATCTTTCCCAATTCTTTGTCTATTGAGCATGCCAGACTTTATACTTGATGACATCACAGATTTGAGTTTCAGCACTCTTGCTTTTGGATTTTGTGGAGAGTTGTATATTTTAATATTTTTGGACTGTCTTAGACCGTAGGAATTACATGTATGGATTTTAAAAATGTGCATCGTTCCCCTTTAACAGCTGGTGTTATTATTCTCATGCACAGGACACAGCACTGCCCAGCAGTACACAACATGCTGGGTTTATGGTGCTGATAACATCCCTACGGGAGCACTTGCTTTATTATGTAATTATTAAACCATATTTAGAAGCATTTAATTAAGTGTTTAATGTGTGAATATGGTCAATTTATGTTTTTACCACTTGTTTATGTCCTTGGTGTGGATATGGGATGTTATGTGAGGTCACCAGTGGTAATTCCTATCAGCTATAATAAAATGGCAATACAGGATCACAAATCTTTAATATTACAGCCCCTAAAAAAATGTTCCATAATGCAACCCACTACTGTCACTTGTTAGACCTTCTCCCTGCCTGGTAAACAACCACATCATTCAACCTCCACATCCAGCCAAGTCACTAGAAGAACATGTTGGCAGTGGATGTTTCTGCAAACCGTAGATCCATAGATGTTATCATATGAATCATATCAATGCTGCTAAAGTGACTCACTTCTAATGACATGTATGTGAGCTGACTTTGTCATCAGGAAGTGGAGGCCACAGTGGATGGTGTGACACATAGGCAAAATGGATGCCAAGCAGACTGCAAACCACTTTTTGAGACCAAAAGACAACAAAACTGTTTTTTTTTAAGGGAGACATCGCAGGCGTGTGTACTAGCGATTGTGCCACCAAAAGCGAGTGCTTTTTTAGCATTGGCGGCTTTTCCAGCCATTATGAGGCCACTAGAACAGGGTAGGTCAAGCCCAAACATGCCCTTTTCCTAACCATGACCAAGTGGTTTTTGTGCCTTCAGACAGTCAAGTGTTAACCACAGCATTGTTGAAATGTGAAGAAACATAATGTTTCAACATATCTGCTACATAATAAGGTGAAATGTTACATATCTGCGATTTGCAGAAGCTTAAAATGCCAGCACTTATTTGGCGATTGGGTTGCCACATCTCTAGTTTGTAACACAGTCTTCCTCTTAAACAATTTGTCATGTCCAGGCCTGAGCAAAGAGAGTCAAGTGATGTCATATCAGTCATTTTTTTCCAAACTTAGAGCGCCACAGAAAACATTGGCAAAACTGACTTGAATGTGTAAAATCAATGGAGCGTCCATTTAACAAATCTCCAAAGGCTCAGACACACCATACCAACATCAAAGCACTAGCGGCAACGAAGGCTCATTGTCAAGTCTCCTAACATCATCTGTGTCTCAGCCAGAGACTCCAGTCAACAGCCAACTAGCATGTTCATTCTGCGCCTGCATGAGATGAAATAACTCTCCTCACCAACCGGCGGTGGTAATCTGTATTCGTCATTTAAAATGGGACAATGTAAGACCAACAAGATGGATTCAGAACGCTAGCAAGCAAGTTAGCACATTAATAACACCTGATGTTGAGATAACAATATCTGCTGTGCACGACTAACACAAACAATTGGGAATCAGCTTTGATAAAGAGCTCAATAAGTAAAAAAAAAAAAAATCCTATCTAATATAGCAAATTTGTTTCAATCTCATGCGCTCTTGACTTTAGTCATTTGTTTTTCTCAGTTCTGTTTTTCGTCTCGTGCACTGAGCTGAAGTGCCAATCACAGTGATTCCACTTACCAACAGGCTTCCACCATCTCCGATGTCGATTCAACATGCTGAATTGGCTGGAAAAAAAATAATCAGACTCTCAGACAGCACATATTGATCGACGGCCAGCTGTCAGCTTGGTATATATCTTGGCCCTAAGTGATCTAAAAATAGTGCTAAAATATCAGAGCCCTTTCACTACAGTCTATTTCAATAACTTCACCAAATGATATTTTGAAATTCAGGTTCAAAGCTGTGAAACTGAAGACGAAACATCTGTGTATCATGACAAACAATGACATGTATCCATACTAGAAATGAGCATTAAAATCCCAACAGCAGTGCCGTGTGTTATCAGACCCTCTGATGGAACAGCCTGCCGACTGAGTACCCCTGGAAGGCCCATTAACACCTCCAGAGGGTAGAGCCCAGCCCCCTCCATAAACAACCCAGCCGGAGGTCCATCCTAATGGCTTAAGCTCATTCCCAGCCTGGCCTGCTCCAGGTGTGGAAGCAGAGCCTTGTAATTGATAATTAGGGGGCAATAACCCAGCGTTCAATGCAGGCCTCACGACAGGAGAGTGGCCAGGCCTCATACTGTCAGTCAGAGGCGGGGGAAACGAGAGAATTGAGGAGAAGGGCAGTAATTCAACAAGGGAAGCTATTGGAGGTTGGGGGGGGGGGTTGAGGTGAAAGAGGTGGTTTCTTGGACGCAGTTACACACAGGCAGGTTTTAGTGTGATGCACGTGTAAAGACTGATAGAGCAGAGAGGGAGTATTTACTCCGACACAAAGAGCCTCCACAGAGCTCGAGTGCTTTGCGTAGGTTACTGATAGCGCGCGTGGTGCTTATGCAGCATGAAGTTGTAACATACGGGGGACAACAGATCAGGCATTTCATTCTACACACATTTTTTGTCTTACTGTTAAACCACAGATCTTATCAATCATAATGACGCACTAAAAATGCTCTAATCTAAGCACTGTGTAGAAATAAGCAAAGTGTGCCCAACGAGCCGTCGACTTTACAACAGGGTGATTTAGTTTTTATGATGCTCACTGGAGCCACGTGTTGCTCTATCATTCACATGTACAGTCTTTTAGGTTTTTTTTTTAACGCGGATAAAAACTGCATTAGTCACTCAACTAATGCAAAGAGGCCCAAGATTTGAGTAATGAGAAGTGGCGTTTTATTCATTTATGTATTTATTGTCATTTTCCCTTTATCTTGTTTTCTGCTATAGCAATGCATTAGCCCTCGGAGAAGCTATCAATCAGGGGCTAATGGGTTGTAATTGCAGGCAGGCAGGCCCCCACATCAGAGGCAGCGGGGTCTCTGGATAGCAGAATAATCACACGTACAGTAGAGAGCTGCTTACAATGGATTAGGTCCCTGGGCGATCTCGGGGTACAGGTTAACATCATTTACAACTCATTTTCCCATTGAAACCCATAATACTCATCTGGCAATGTCTTGCATAAATCAACAAGGTTAATATAGTGAGGGTTTGAAACAGAGAGAGAGGAGAGAAATGAAGACATTTTCTGATCAGTCACTTAAAACGAAGGTACTACTGACTGTTAAAGGAATATTTCACCCCCAAAATGACCATTTGTATATCAATTACTTACATCCTGTTACCTTGAATTTGTGAAGAGAACTCTGTTTTGCTTGCATGCCCCCATGTTGATCAAAGAATCCAAAAAGGAGAAAATTCTTGATCAAGTGAAGTAAACGTGGGCCGAGTTTAACGGCAGCAAAACTACAGTGAACAAAAAATCAAATGCAAAACTCCCATTTTTCAGATTTAAGGTAAAGATCTAAGACTTTTAGATGCACACAAAAGCCTTCTTGTTTTTACTCAGATTTTGGTCAGAAATTTGTAAAATCCCTGTTAGTGAACACTTCTCCTTTTCCAAATATAATCCATCCACCTCAGATGTGACATATCAAGATACTGATTAAACAGCATCATTACTACACAGGTGTGCCTTAGGATGTTCACAATAAAAGGCCGCTCTAGAATTTGAAGTTTTACCTTGAAAAAAAGACATGTATTAGGGTTGAGTCTAACTACCACTAGACAAATGCAATTGGTTTGGTTACAGATACCCCAAAGAATCAGTCAGTATCTGGTGTGACCACTGTTTGCCTCCTGCAGTGTGACACATCTCCTTCACATAGAGTTGGTCAGGTTGTCGATGATTGCGAGCTGTGAAATGTTGGACCACTCCTCTTTGAAGGCCGTGCAAAATTGCTGGATATTCGCAGGAATTGGAAGGTGAGTACTTGCTTACTTTAGTTGGTTTTAAAGAACTGGTGTCAGGTCCAGACCTTGGTTAAGACAACAGACGTGAAGATGAGCTTCTCTGAGACGGTTCTTCTGTTTGGTTGTGTGAACTAACTGTAGCATCGGCAGTCTGGGTGGCTGGTCTCAGAAAGTCCTGCAAGTAAAGATGTTGGATGTGGAGGTCCTGAGCTGATGTTGTTACACATGGTCTGTCGTTGTGCACTACCATAAGCCGTCTCCAATGTCATTTCCATTCATTTGGCAGTACATCCAACCAGCCTCACAACTGCAGACCATATGTAGCCACACCAGCCCAGGACCTCCAAATCAAAGTCTTCACCTGCAAGATCATCTGAGACCAGCCACCCGGACAGCTCATGCAACAACTGGTTTGCACAACTGAAAAATTTCTCCATAAACCCTCAGAAACCGTCTTAGGGAAGCTCATCTGCATGCTCTTCGTCCTCACCAGGGTCTTGACCTGACAGCAGTTTGACATTGTAACTGACTTGTGCCAGTGTGAGGCTGGTTGGATGTACTGCCAAATTAACAGAAACAACATCAGAGATGGCTTCTGGTAGGTAAATGAACATTCAGTTCATGGGGAGCAGCTCTGGTGGACAGTCTTGCAGTCAGCATGCCAGTGGCACGCTCCCTCAAAACCTGACATCTGAGGCATTTTGTTGTTTAATGAAGCTGCACATTTTAGAGTGAGCTTTTATTGTGACCATCCCAAGGCACACCTGTGTAATAATAATGCCATTCAATCAGCGTCTTGATATGCAACACCTGTCAGGAGGATAGATGATGTTGGAAAAGAAGTGCTCGCTATTATAATTGACAAATATCAGTCTTTCGTGTGCATAAAAACAGATCTTAAACTTGAACCTGGGAAAAACTGAGGCAAAACCAAACAGCATTATGCACGGATGAGTAGTGCACATGGGCATATGTTTGGGAAGCATACAACTGAGTCAATGAGACTTGGATTAGATTGCACGAGTTGTGTAAGAGTTTGCAAACAGTAATTCACTAAGAATGTTCTTAGTTTTTGGATTCTTTGCTAACTGTGGAGGCATTTAAGTTCAGTGTAACACGGGGTGAATGACTGTTACACAAATGATCATTGTGGAGGTGGAATATTCCTTTAAACCACTGGATTCCCAGAACATACATTCATAATAGGTTTGGGTCTTCCAGAGAAAAATGGCTCACAGTTTGTTTTCCTGGAACCACTCAGAGCGACTACACCAGAATACCTTCGCTGCCAGAGCCATTCCCCAAAGATGACTGTCAGCCCCGAGTCTTCCTTTCGCTTTCAAGGAGCCAGCCACCTGACGATGGTGTCTGATGCTATCTCCACAGCTGTCCGTGACAGTCAGTTGATCGCTGTCAAATGCCTGAGCCATCACACACACTGTCAAACAGCCACAACAAACAGCAGAGGCTGATAAGACTGTGGGTTAAACTCTGGGAAACACACAGTCTGCTTAGCTGCCTTTTCTCATGGGAGGCCTTACATTGTTTGTCAGAAAAACTGGAATGGAAATCCCCTGTGAGACAGAATTCACACCTCGTCTTTTTCATCTTTGCAGAGTTAAAGGAAGGCGCACTTCAAACAACATATTATTTTATACCTGCTGCTCAGGGGAACATATGTGTGTCAGGACTTTGGGTTGGAAGAACCAAAGCTGGTCAGGTGTTGGATGTCTGAAAGTTGGAAAGTAGTGTATTGTACGTAACAACAACTGTGTTTAAAATGTTTATAAGGTCATCTAATTTTTGAAGCTGCATAGAGATTCAGATTATTTCCACAGGCGGAGATAGGTGCAGATACAGAGAGAAAATGGCAATGGCGGAAACATGACATTTTCAAAAATAGTTTATCAGTATCACACCCATTTTGGAGATGAGTCATGATTTCCTGCAGAGGAGAATTTGTAAAAGACTGTGTGTTGGCTTTATTTCATATCTAGTCTCACAGAACCACAAGAGTCACAAAAAATGTGCAAACATGAGAAAGATTGGAAAAAACAACTATTAACCCTTATAAGCTGCAGGTAGATTTTTGTGTCTGTTGCACCTGTGCATGCTAACAGTTTTCTTTTCATTCTAGGTACGTCTTGTCAGATAAATCAGTGAGCTATGTGCTAACACAGCAGTGGTTCACTGGGTTTCTAATGTAACAGCTACTGGAAAACCAAGTAAACAATTTCAGTAAGTTGGAAACTATCTATCAGCGTCTTTCTGCACTGTCTAGTAAAACTGGTTAGCAGAGCAGGCAATCACTAAGTATAAGCATGTTGTTGTTGTTGTTGTTGCTTTCATTAGAGGGGAAAGTTCACCCTATCAAACTCAGAACAAACAATACAACTAGGCAGCGCTGATCAAATATAAACCAAGACTCTGTTACAGAGTTGCCTATTTCTCACCTAAAATGTTTTCAGAAACATATTTTAGCTCACAGTTGAAGTGTAATGAGAGATTTTTTCTTACCAGTCGGCCGCCATTTTGTTTCCTGCCGAAAAACATCCAAGCTTGCATTACATCACCCACCAGCAGGAGCACTTATTGGTCCAGAGCGGCGCAATGCATTCTGGTAGTTGTAGGTTTTCTTCCTCTTGAGCAAAAGCAAACCTTTTCCTCCATTTTATGTGGTCATACAGCACCAACTTCCAAAGTATTTGCATCTCTCTGCTGCATAGACGGCCCAGTTTTATGAAAAGACACCAGCAATGAAATACGTCTTTACTGGTGATAGTTATTTATTTATATTTACTGGTTTCATTAATCTAATTTTCTATTTTTTATTTATGTTTTTTAAATGGATGCATACAGTAAACCCATGTCTCCAAAAAACTTTGGTGACTGGAGGGAAAAAAGGGTGTGGACAAATATCTTTTTCTACAAAGTAAGGTGGAGCAAACTGGTCACCATTAGTAGTAATATTACCTTATTATTGGTGGCAAAATTAAAGGTGTCTGTACCATAAATACCTCCATTTATTTTTGGTTTTGCATATTTTTTTCCCATATTTACAATAACATCAACCTAATCATATAATGCTGGAAAGTTCATTGATATTTTTTTGGTATAAATGTGCTTTGTTTCAATTCAATAAATTGTTTTAATCATCTTTCCATATTAATCCTGACATCTACGGTTGCTTAATAGATTACAAAACAATACACAGACTTTATGTTATTACTTGATCAGTGTTTAATGATGAAAAGTCTTGGTGGTGGTTCTGTAAATCCCAGCATTGCTTTACTTGGTCTCGGATCACAATCACAAGTCATTTATTGTCAGAAAGGCATTTATAAATGCTTCAGTTGTTCAGTAAAACATGTTCAAGAGATTTTTCTTGAAAGTATGCCTGTGATTTTTTATTAATACCAAGAATAAGAATAGGCTCTTTTTCTCTGAGATGTGTACAGTAATACATCAACATATCATAGAGATCAACAGCAACATTGTACATTCAGTGATGACTCGTCGAAACCCCTGTAAATAGGAGTGGTCATTAGTTAGGCTCGTGACTTGCGGTGCCTGTGCAGACAATGTGGTTTCAATGAGGATTTTGATAGAATTCAGGAGTTCTCTCACACACACACAAACACACTCACACACCACATACATACACAGTTTGATTACTTTCCCATTGTGCATCTCTGACTTTGCACGTCTCCACGCAGCCACCCAATCTTCAAAACTCTGCGGGCATTTCCAGCAAGCAGCTGCACATGATAACTAACAGAAAAGGAGCAGTTATGAATGTCATTTGCAGAGACTGCTCGCTGAGTGAGAGCGCGAGAGACCACAAGAGAGACAGAGAGAGGAGGAGGGGAGGCTGATTGAAGGTCTTAATGTTACATTTTAGCAGCAATTTGAAGATGTTTTCAGCACCCAGGAGTGTCACTCAAAAGCTCTCGGGGAAAAGCCTCAGAGTGGAGACCATCTTTACATCTGGGACTTGCAAATCACAGAGGCAAGATGCGGATCAGTATGTGTCCCTGTGCAAAGCTTAAATTGTCTCTTTACTCTCCATCTCTCCTATTTTTTTTCCTGTGAAGAGTCCCAACAGACAGCTTTACTTTTCTTCTCTTTTTCTCTCCATGATGACTGCTATAATTAAAGAGATTGGTCAGTGGGGGAGGCCCATGTTCTCCAACTCATTACCAGATGTTTAGAGGTCACTCCAGTTTATACACACACACACACACACACACTGAACATTTTCACACTGTTGAATGAGAAGAAGCAAAAAAAAAAAAAGATACATTCATGTGGACTGATTCTTAGTGTTAATAGTGCGCTGTCATTCATTTTAAGGTGAAGGTGTAGAGGATGCTGGAGGGAAAACAAAGCAAAACACTGTGCTGACGATTTTTCACAACCCTGTCTAAACATGGTTCAACACAGAAGACAAAACTTTGTCGATCATTCTGTCAGGATAAAAACACGATCTATTCTTTCTTTGGCAGACAGTGCTGTCATATCAATCCAATACCTCACACTGGAAACTATATCTTTTAATGGTCATGTGTAAATGACTAAGCTCCTATTGCTCGACAGGTAACATGAAGGATTGTGTCTGACTTTTATCAGAAGGAAACATACGCAGAGCTTCCTCCTGCCTGTCGGGAAACACCATACTTAACAGAGACAGATTGTGAAAACGTTCCTTACCGCAATCTGATGAGGAAATATGCAGAGCCCTATCACGATGTGAGTGTTTGTCATGTAAACACATTCTTACCTCTGTTTTGGGCTTGAGTGTTTTCCAACAAACATGTTGTGCCCTTTATATGTCAAGAATCGCTCATGCAAGGATATATTGCTAAATATTTGTAACTGCTGATATAAACGCAAACATTCACCTCTTTAAAAATGAAATCAAACAAAAAGTACCAGTAATTTGTTAAAAGCCTATTTGTAGGTTTCTTTGTTAACACCGAGGGTTTGGATTTCATGTTAAAAATGTCCTGCTCAGGCTTGAGATATGCACATGTAATTTGAGATTCACACAAATATTCCATTGTGAGAACACGGGAACATTTCTTAAAAGTTCAAGTTCAAGTCCTGTGAATGAATCTCCAGTTTCATTTGACCCGCGGTCAGAGTCTGCACGATTTCAGCCCGGTTGCCTCAGACCCTGATGTGACCCCTGCCCACAAAGCCCGTGGAAGTATGCCAAGCCAGCAGCAGACTTGAACCTGAAGTAGCTCCAGACCAACATAGCGCCTGGTGATTGTCCATTCTGCTCCAAGAAGGAAGCAGCCTCTTGACTTCCGACAGCAAACCGTCCTCATCGCGGATTCACGTGACGCTGAATGTTACAGAATAACATTCTGGTAAGGCAGTGTTCCACATTGCTCCACATAAAAAGGATCAAGTGACAAAAGTCCTCAGTAAGATGGTGAAACTAGAAGCAGGGACTTTGGGGAGAGGAGTCAGAGGGCGGCAAATAGTTGAGGAATCCAGCAGATGGATCCAAACCGTCGCTGTACCAACATGAGCCAAGACCAGCAAAGCTCCCCATAGCCTCCACCTCAGGATTGTTTCCGGAAGGTGAAAATATCCCGGGTTTTGGAGCCTTTCTTGCCCTCCAGCGGAGGCGTGGGGGTGGGGTTCGGTGAGGGCGATGGTGTGGATGACAGGGAGGGTGAAGAGGGCTGGGGGGTGGAGGTGCCTCCATAGGGGCAGCTCTGTGAGTCTGGGTGTTCCCCAGAACACTCCACAGTGGGGATGTAGCGGCTGTCCCACATCCCCGGGCCACACAGTTTACAAAGGTCGTGTAGGCTGCATGGAATTCTGGGTAGGAGGCGGAACTGGTAGAGAAGGCTGCGGGCCTGGAAGAGCAGGGCGAAAATGGCAACATGAACTAAAATATGTAACAGAGTGAGAGGAACTATGGACTGACAGGAAACATAATCAGTGAATGCAAAACAGTTTGTTGCAGATATCAAACGTAGTGGATAGAAACATTAAAATAAACCAATATCCCTGACCAGGGATGCTCGAGTTGCTTTGCTCAGGGGCCACTTTTGCAAAATGACAGGAGGCCAGGGGACAGGCACAGCAACCTTTCATATGTCAGGTGTACGCAGGGGCATTTATAGGATTTGAGGACATTCAAGGCTTATCCCACACCTCTGCTGGGGGTCCAGAAAATCCTCCACTGGCACTTTTTTGATAGGGGCTTTTTTGAAAGCCAGACAGAATGCCCTCACTGCATTATATTCCATTGTATTTTTATATTTTGAATTGTCACCTGTCATTTGAATTTTGTGTTTTTCTTAACATAAATGAAGACATTTCCACCATAAATTGGTGCACAACAAATTCACCAGAATGCAGGAAATGAAATGCTCAGAATTTCCTGGTGGAGGACCTCGAGACCCCATGCTTCATATGTGTCCCCACCAACGCTTAAATATAACCTACGCCCTTGACGCTGGTAACAAAACAATGTCATGGTCAGCAATGCCATGCGTTACCTAAAGCTAAAAAGCCGGCGCACATCGGCTGCAAAATCTCGGGCAACAACAAAAGGAGTTATGCCAGCTGCATGCTAACGTGAACTCACAGCCTGTGGTTGCAGCAGCACTAACACAGCATCCATAAACATGAGGACGCAGGCACAGACACAGTAGCAGGGATGCAGATCATAAATCCTTTGCATGGCATGGCAGCATCCCATTTAGCACCTCAAGGCCTCTGAGGGCAGGTTACAGTATGACAGGGATGCTTTGCTGCAGCACGGGGAAGATCTACTTAATGCAAACACAACACCGGTTTGATTTAAATAAAACGCAGCAGTCGGTGGAAGAATTGTAATGAGCATTATCATATACCAAAGATTATTCTAACACTTGAAGATGAATTGATGCCCATTTACTTTGGGAGCACACAGGTGACATTGGGGCATGAAAACAAAGGGCACTTCCTGTTGCATACCTTGCGTAGCACCAGTTCCCCATTCATGTGCATGGAGAGGTTGCTGAAGTGAAGTAACATTTGGTCAGTGGCGAGCTGCTGTTCTGTCACATCCTCCCCGTAGAGAACGATGATGGCCACACACAGGAACAGGTGGAAGTAGTCCGTCTATGAAGAGACAGAAAGAGGTTGGTGAGGAGGTCAATACTGGGAGACAAATGAGGGATTATCTGCTAATTAGCAGTGTTTTAGGACTTCATGATAATGACAGATCTCTTTATGTAGTTGTGCTCTTGCTGAGTGCATTTGAAGATTACCATAAGGAAAGACAAAGAACACATAAGCGCAAAATTTACAGCGAAATCCAGTTCAAGAAAAATGCAGATCATGAGGGTATAGTATTTGAAAAATTGTTTAAGCCCATTCACAGAAGAATCAGATATCAGTCTTGCTCCTTGTCTACGTTACATTCAGCTATCTAAACCAAGGTTTACAGAGTTACCACACATCTTAACCAAGAAAGTTTCAAAACTTTGCCTTAACTTCGCCACAATATTTTACCTCATTTCCGTGACTATATTCAAGCACTTTAAGATGGGTTGGTCTATATAGTGATAAGACCTTATATTTGTGGATTAGAAACCTGCTAACATGAATGTAATGTATTACTTTGGTACTGCTGCCCAGAAAAAAATCTTTCTCAAAGCAGACACACTGTTGGCGATCATGTAGGGAACAAAGAAGCAAATCACTTTCATATCTTTTGGGTGTGCCCCTCCGTCACTCCTTGTTGACTGTTTTTAACCAAAATAACCCTTAATTTTGAACTGATGTACCTGATTAGTTTAGAAGAAGTCAAACGGCAGAGAAAGGATAAATATCTGCTGAGAATATTACTGATGTCATGTAAGAAATTCCTAACCAGGAAATGGTTTAAAAAAGAAATACCTCTACTGATTAATGGACTGACTTAGTATTTAATATTTATGTAATGGAGAGAACGACTTTTAATTTGAGAACCCAGAAGGAATTCTTTATTGAGAATTGGATGAAATGGTTAGTATGTGTCTCCAACATTAGACCTAGTAGAAACACATTGTAGCATGACCAGTAGCCGCACACTGTCTCTAAATGTATGTCATGATTCAACATCCTTGTATGCACAATCTATTTATTTGATATTTAGTCTCTATCCTTATTTTATGGGCTGATTTTTATTTATGTTATTACTCATACTATTAGTTTTTTTTTCATGTTCAACTGGTTGTAAATTTTGTTTGCATATGCTCGTATTGCTTTTATAGACTAATAAATTACAAAGAAAACCTGCTAATGCTTGCTAACTCTCCTCTCATTTGACATTCCTGCCGCCAACTAGCTGCATATGCTAATAGACCAGACAGGCACGTATGCTTTCTTCACAAAATGCTAAGGCCACGGCCTTTTTAGGGGGATAGAAAATCAAAGATCCTGTAGATTTCAATCCAATCTGACATGTGTTTGGATTATAATTTTGAAGTTTCTATGCATTTCATTTTCGTTAAGGAAACTTTTGTTTTGTAGACATGTCTAATAATTGTTCTGCGACCTTGCCTAAACCTGACATTTGCGATAACTTAAATTAATACTCACTGCCATCATCCTGTCAGTGTTCCTTGTCCAAGTGGATCAGTGACCCAAAAGGGGACGCGGCCTCATCAATGATGCCAGTCTGGTCTAGGTGTATTACATGATACGAGTGACGCTGTCATGCAGCACAGCACTAGATTCAAATCTGTAATATATGGGACCTATTCCTGTTGACGTTCAACGTGTTTTAGGATCTTTATGAACATGTTTTAAACCAAAACCCAAACACTGTATGTTCAAAAGTTTTACAAAAACTTCTGTTAGTTCAAAACCATTTCCAGGCCTGAGAAACAGTCTTTACAATGTCATAACTTTTCCAGGAATTTCATAACTGTGGTAACCGTGGGTTTCACTCTGCTATCTCCTCTATCAGCACCTGCAGCTGAGGATCAGAACCTCTAACAGCAAATCTGAACAGATGGCATTAAGCTGTAAGACTGATAAATGTTTTTAATGTTGTTTTATATGTGAGATCTTTGAACTAGTGCAGATGTAAAACCTCCATGTGCTTAATTACTCTTAACTGTTCTACTACTTTCTACAATATACATTTGTAAAGCTGTGGTGCTTTTTAGAAACATTTAAAAGTTAACTAAATCAAAACGTTGGATTTTATGATGTTGAATCTCTCCTAAAAAGGATCACTAATCACTGTTAAATTAAACCATTAAACCTCTTCAAGACCGAGACGTAAGATGACGTTTTATAGGTATTTAGGAGGATTACAATAGTCTGCGCTGACAGCTTTAAAGGGATAACATTTTTTGCAGACATTATTAACTCTCTAATTCTGCATGCTTCCCGAAAAATCCAATCCAAAATGTGGTGCTGTAGTGAAACACAATACAGCCGAGTGCCTCTGTGCTCTCGTTTATGCAAAGTTTTTCTTACAAACTTGTGTATGCAAAGGAGGCGTTCGGACTTTGCCCTGACCTGGTAGTGCGCCCAGCAGGCCTCCCACATGCGCAGAGCCTCGGTGTCGGGGAACTCTCGTTTGAAGCAGAGCAGGATCCAGCGGTGGCAGAAGAGCAGCTGGAGGCCGTCCTCCCCCAGCCCGGTCAGGTGCTGGTGGAAGCGGGGCAGCATGAGGCGCAGCAGCTCCCGCAGGTACATCTGGAAGGGGGGGGTTAAAGAGGGTACAAGCCGTCTTACATACACAATCAAACATTTTCTACAGAGATTTTTAGTATTCTCAGGCTAGAATTGTGCTTCTCAGGGCTGCACGTAAGCAAACATACGCAGGTGTCAAATGGACACGCTTGCATGTGTTTTTCTTTTATACTTGTATACACTGAGGGTTTACCAGTTTAGCAAACCACAATCTGAAATCAGATTCACCCCAGTGACAGTTTAACATCTGTGAAACATTTACAAATATAGAGGAATTTGGATTTATAAGCATAACTGGATGGGATAACAAAATGGGCTTCAATATGTATGCAACATCAATATATTATGGACCCCAGGAAGAGTAGCTGTTGCCTTGGTAACAGCTAAGGGGATCCAAATAAACTATAGACAATATTACATGTGTTGAAGAGGAATTCATTTTCTTTACTCAACTAAAAGCTCACTTGGATCAATGCGTCTGCTTGCTTGATGCACAGGTCCGTACTACATGTTTTGAGATCTGAGAGGTGTGTGCATCGTATCCTCAGCCTTTCCGTAGCCTTTCAACTTATAGTCAGTGTTGGGCTTGTTACTCAAAAAATATAATACTATTCCTTTATCATTCCCTGCCAATAGTGATTTATTACACTACTCCTCATATTACGTTTCCGTTACATCCCACAAAATCTGTAATTGCGTCCTTTCTCCTCAAAATTGGGGGTCGCTTCTAGCTGCTGTCCGCGATTAAAATTCAGTTTTGGTTGTTTAGCCAGTGTAGGGCTACAGCCCACTCTGCAGACGAGGAGGGCTCATCTTTGGTGGGGTGTATTTCCAGGAGCTTCACGTTGTTGAGCTGTCGGTTGTAGTCTGTGTTTTAGGAGGTTTGAGGTCGTGTTTTTCGCAGTTGAAAGAGTCTTAGTACGACTACCTGGAACAACAATGTTCCTGTCATCTTTAATCTCCACAAAATTAAAGTAATGGGAATATTTCCAGCTGCTGGATGTAAGCGTTTCCATCTACCAAGCTCACTGCTTCGTTAGTGCGTATGCGATGATTACGAATGATTTAAGGATTTGATTATTGGATTTCAAATCAGTAGAGGGCTGACAACAAAAGTAGGGTTGTAACGATATATTTGTTTTTAGGGTAACTGTAATTTCATTCCTGAATTTTTATTAGTAATTTGTTACACTACTCATTTCTGGGAAAAGTAATATTACTGCCCAGCACTGCCTACAGTTACCCATAACACCCTTCCCTGCATAGGTTTGCAAAGATGGTTAGTGTCGTTTTCTGCTCGAAAAGGACTCGTTTGTCTGACATGATGTGTGAACATGTGGGAAGCCAAATGTGTGTATAGCTTTAAAACGGACTTGAAGGTAAGTGATACACCAGCCGACATAGAGAGAAGGGAGACGAGATCTATTAAAATATGGGCATAACGGTGCATATTTTCAGACTACTTCTCTCCTGGAAGGAATTCATAGTGTTGCACTTCGTTGTAAGAAAGTTACAGAAATGCTAAGACAAAGCTCCCACAATTCTGATAGAGGAAATGTGTAGGGGAGGGAGGCGTCCCCAAGCTATTCGAACATCTAACAAGCACCTCTGATGGAGTGCACTGCTGCCTTCATGTGGATCTCTGCAGGAGCATAGTTCCAGCTTTTTTTATATTTCTATTATACAACCTGACATCACACACACAGAAACATCCTACCAGCTGCCTCTCCATGTCTTCATCACGCGGCGAGCTGATGAAGATGGTGTTCTCCATGAGGCCGACAAAGCACCAGAAGGTGTCGCTTTCGTCCTGGATCTCAGTGAGCAGGGGGGCCACCAGGTCGGACATGCCCTGGCAGTAGCCCATGTCTGGATTAAACACTGCATAGTTGAGCAGAATCCGCCTGGGTCGAGAACAGCCACGGACATCTTAGTGCTGTTGTTATATCTCAGCGTGAAAACAGAACATCTAATACCATATAGCAATAGTGTGTCATAAACATTTAAGCTTTTTCATTTGGCAGTCTCTTGCATAGAAATGTTCACGACCCTGCAGCCAAGCCAAACCACTGAAAAGTATGGTCCCACCCAAATACTGAATGATCCAACATGTGTTTCAGCATTGCTGGTAATGCCCAGAAAAAACATGACGAGCCCTGCTTAAGCGGTTGCTATGCCAACTCCTCTGGTAACCAGGGAGCTAATTAATGATCTTTCTTGTTTTCTCCCTTTTTTTTTTTTGTATATGGGTACTACTTTGAAGTAAACTTCCCTGGCAGTCCTCATGCATTAGTAAGGCTTGTATAAACAAAGGGAAAACCCTGAGGACTTTTTTATTGTTATCAGTGAAATATTAACAGTAAAAATAGATGTCATTTGTAAAACTAAGAGGATACAGCAGTGGAAGCAGACTTTGCAGTGGTTATGTGTTTGGAAAATTAAAGGTCCAGTGTGTAGGATTTAGGACATACCGGCAGAGTATAATAACCTAAAGATAGGAAGTCTTGCATTTTGTTACCTTAGAATGAACCATTTATATCTACATAGGGAGCAGGTTCTCATCTAAGGAGATCGGCAAGTTGCCCGAAACGAAGAAACCAAACACTGGCTCTTGACAAGGCTTGTTGTGGCCTTCATAGTTAGAAAAACATGGACATGTTTGATGTGAAACTGCTTTATTCAGTGTTTTTACTTGTCTTAATCACCTCCTCTGTTTGATTTGGAGAGTTAGAGACCTCTGTGAATAACTGGGATCCCAGTAAAAACCTCCTGAACAATGAACACCGAAGGAATTCTAACAGGGAGAAGTTTCACCTGGTTGCAGTCCTCATCACTTAATCCTCCTCCTAAATCTTACACACTGCTCCTTTAAAGACAAAAATGATTCCAAGTATCTTCAGATCAATTAACATGCTTAGACCGAATGACCCGGAGAAAGTTATTTGTGACATCTTCTGTACAATAGATGTGAGATAACGGAGGAAGCACGAGATAAGTGCTCTGCATCTGGACATCTGCAGCGCTGGGATCACCCTGCCCCAGACACAGCATAAGACATAATACCTAGACAAATACCAGGAGCCTCGATGAGAGTCACTAAACTAATATGCTATTTAAATCCTCTTGCTCCTCGTTTAGAAAGCCATTAGCTCTGAGTATGCATCAAAAGTGCTCAGACGGCTTAGTCAGAGTCAATAAAGCATGAAACTCATTTGCGGCTCCCCCAGGGTTCAGAATATGAAATGAATAGGTACGCCTGTGCGGTGGGCTGAGGAATGGGAATGATAAGGATGGATTGAGAGAAGGTGAAAGAGGCAGAGATAGACATCGCGAGCGCTGAAAAAAAAAAAAAATGGAGGAAGGATATGGGAAATGAAGAGAAGTGGTCTGACCTCATGATCTCCACATTGGGGTTGTTCTCTCCCCTGAAGAAGTGGTTGCTGCGGTCTGTTCTCACCACGTCTTTATCCACTGTGAACTGGACCTTTCTCCAGAACTCACTGTGCTCCTCGGGGCTCATGGACAATCTGAAAAGTGCACGCAAATGCCAGGCGAAAATGGAAAAGTCAGAGACATCCAAAAAAAGAAACCGCAGCTGTTTTCTTAATCAAGACAAAGTCAGTTCTGGTAAATTTGGAAAGAAAAGAACAAGAAAGTTTAGGAAAGTTTTTACAGCACGTTCTCTAAGGAAATCAAGGTAATTAGGATAAAAAAAATAAAGCCTTATCAAATAATCTTTACCTCAAATGTTACTCTGGTGTAAAACACTAATGGGTTGAGGCAAATGAACTCAAAAATGTGGGGGTGGGCACACAGTGGACTGAAGGGATATTTCACGACCAAGTGCTCCACTGAGGATAATACCACGACCATAAAACCCCCATCTATCCCTCTAAATGTTAGGGACTATATTAGCAATGTACTCTGTGTATGGCACTAATGTACTCAAGTCCTAACAAGCAGAGGGGATTTAATTAACACTGTTTGTTTTCCATGTGGCCCCACTAGGGATAATGAGCGCACACCTGATGCAACGCCACGCAACTGTTTAGTTTCAGACCCAAGTGTTTGTGTGGTTGGACCCTCCCCGGCCACCTTTCTATCTTTCTCTGTCTCTCTCGAGGATGCTACTCAGGAGTTTAGTGCATGTTTTCATCACTTTATATGTCTGAGGGTGGGATGGTTAAGCAGAAATATAGCTGTGTTTACATAGGAATATTAAATAGGAACATGTTTATTTTAGATGGCACCACTACCCTTGACTAATGCTTTATGTTAATTCAGTTTATTATACGTTTATTCTTAAAGGGACAAGTGTATAGCACAGACCAATGCTCAGTGCCACAGCACTTAAAATAAAGTTAGTTTACAATGTCTGACCCTAGATTTTAAACAGGAAAATAGACACAAAACAGCTCAAAGTACAAACAATGATACAATAAGATCGACATAACAAACACCAGCTCATTCACATGACTGAACCCTCTTTAGAAGTTGAGTTTTAAATTAAAAGACTTCATTGATGATCCCACCCAAGCTGAATCTGATGCATTACTTTCTAGCCTAATAATACAAGTAGAAATTAGTCTGAACTAAACCTGAAATAATTTAGTGACTAGCTGACTGACTAAAAATACCTTCAACGATTAATAGATCATCAAACGGATTCAATTTCTAAGCAAAAAAAAAACAACAAAAAACAAAAAAAACATTTTCTTGGTTCCAGCTGTTTTTGTCTGTTCATACAGTATAACTACACACTGAATCAGTGTTGTAGTCAAGAGAACCTAAACTAGGGGTGTCGAAACTTTTTTGAATGGGAGACAGATTAGATAATGTGAAAATACCTCGGGGCCAGTTGCTTCTTGCATCATATGGATTATTTGAATTAAAACAAATCACATACAAATGAGACAAACACAACTGTGTCATAAGTGAAAGAGTATTTGACTTCCCACCACTCCTCAAAGCGGTGACCCCGCATTCTTGACGCTCCTTTGCTGAGGCCATGCCTGCTACCTAGCAGGCATTAACTGGTATTAGGTAATTGTCCGTTTGATTGTTTATAGTCTGTCTATGAAAACACATTAGTTCTGCCTGTGTAGTTCCTTCTTGGTGCATGTCAACAAACTGTATGACTGTTTTGCCATCATTGTGAGGTGAATCAAAAAAAAATGCGAAGTGATCTTGCTTGATTGACCAATACTTTGTTAATTCTAAAGTATATTATGAAAGACAGTTTCAAATCAGTCAGAGGGCCACAGTTGATTTGGACATGACTGACGTAAACTGAGACCAAGTCATGACAAAGACCAGAACAGTCTGAGTTTCACACTGCAGGGCACACTTGCAATAAAATGTGAAATGTGTCAAATGGACCTGAAAGATCCACATTCCCATAAAAACATCAACAGGAAACAAATAAAGATTCCTCTTCATTTACCTCCTTTATTACCACACTGTATACACCACTAAGCCAAAACATTAAAACCACTGATAGGTAAAGTGAATAACATTGATAATTCCCTTACAGTGCTATATTCTGCTGGAAAACCTTGGATTGTGGCATTCATGTGGATGCTACTTGACATGCTCCACCTGCCCAAACAGCGTCGCAGAACAAGTACACCTGTTTAAGGCAACACTGCAAAAATTGTTCGAGAATAGCCCGAGTAATGTGAAGAACTCCAAACTCCCAACATCCCAATCGAATCGAGTATTTGCGTGATGTGCCAGTACCCTAGAGGTAGCCCCAATCAACAGTGGGTGCTCCTTGGACTGGACTGGGCTCTGACCTGTGTTGTGTGGTGTCTGGTACCAGGGTGTTTGCGGTGGATCCTTTGAGTCATGCAGGTTGTGAGATGGGGCACCAGCACGTCCCACAGATGCTCAACCAGATTAGGATCTGGGGAATCTGGAAGTCTTGTTGACGCCTTGAGCTCTTTGTCACGGTCCTCAGGCCATTCCTGAGCAGTATTTGTGGTGTGGTGCACTGTCCTGCTGGGGGTTCACTGCCATTGCGGAGTGCTATTGCCATGAAGGGGAGGTACTTGGTCTGCAATGGTGTTTGGATGGGTGGAGAGCGCCAGGTGGCATCCACATGAATGCCTAGACCCAAGGCTTGTGGGCATTATTCAACACTTCTGTTTTTTTGCACAGGCAATTTAGTGATATCCCTGCAGTTGTGGTCTTGACCTGTCTCCAAATAAAATCCTGAGTCCTCCAAGACAAGACTAAGTAAATATGTGGTTGAGTCCAGGACCTTCAAAAAGAGGTCTTGAGATAGGTTTCAAGACCAAGACCAAGCAAGTGTTTCAACACTACATTTTTGGATTTTAGACTTTTGGTCCAACAAAACAAGACATTTGAAGACATGTCTCCACTACAGACAAAACAATTAACTGCATGTTAGAAGAAATAAGCCATAATGAAAATAACATTAGCTGCAGCCTTGGTCTGAACATATGTAAACCAGCATTTATGAACAAAAGAGAACATTACTGACAGAGAGAAGTAAACTTCCTCTTCTCTTTCAGAACTCTAAACCAAAAATAGAGCTCTTTTGAATTTTAGTCACTGGTGCATAAAAAATAAATATAAGCACTTCCTCTTCAAGCCAGCCGGAGAGGACGTTTTCTGATACTGAGCACGTAGTGTGTTACATGGCCAATTCAAAATGTACTGACCAAAAATAAACAAACAAACCATAAATGTACCTGCAGTGTTTGTGTGCCAGAAAGATTATCTAAAGGTCAGATAATACGGGTATGCTTTACCCATTTTTGGGGCGGCAGTAGCTCAGTCCATAGGGACCTGGGTTGGGAACCAGAGGGTCGCCGGTTCAAGTCCCCGTTTGGACCAAATATGGAGCGTGGCTGGTGGCTGGAGAGGTGCCAGTTCACCTGCTGGGCACTGCCGGGGTGCCCTTGAGCAAGGCACTGAACCCCCCAACTGCTCGGGGCGCCTGACCAAGGCAGCCCCCTCACTCTGACATCTCTCCACTTTGTGCATGTATAGGTCCTGTGTGTGCATGTGTGTATTTCAGACCTGTGTGTTAATGACAATGGAGTGAAAAAATTAAATTTCCCCTCAGGGGGATTAATAAAGTATTACCTGGAAAAAGGTTACCCAACCTACTCTGTGCTTTCCAACGAAGAATTCCTCCTCATGGATGACAGTATGAACTACATAGACAGGTTTTTCATGTTTACACATTGGCTTGTGTTCTTAATTATTGTTAACAACCAACAGATATAATCAAGGAAAAAGGAAGATGAACTCATCAAAAGGCTGTCATTGAGTGACTGACAGTATCTTAAGTTTTGCTCTGTGTCACTTTGACTCATTCTCTTCACTGTGTGCCTGCTGACCTACGTCTGCAGTTGTTCCAGCTGCATTGCTTCCCTGCTGCTCAGTTATCACGGCTAAGGAAAGGGCACGAGGTTAGGAGGCAAGGAACAAAACCACAGGGATGTATCCTTGCTCCTAATGATCAACCAGTGGCCTCGGAGGCTGCTCCAGTCAAATGGTCTTTAAAGTGATCCACATCAGAGCCAGAACAAGGGCTCTAATTACCTGACTTCAATAAGACCTTCTGACGTACTTAAAATGTTAATAGGCCATACAGATGAAACCTGTCCAATTATCATAGTCATCATGGACAGAGCGGTGGAATGTGTGAAATTATGTGCACACTCAAACTTAAGGTTGAGAAATGAGGAAAAAGATAAAGACGCAAGGGTGTGCTTCAGTGTGTGTGTGTTTTTTCCGTCTGATGAGAGAGTATGATCTGATAAGCGCTGACATGTTTTCTCTCCAGAGACCTTTTATTTCACACCCGGTACTTCCCCTTAACACTTCTCTGATTGTGCTTATTGATTGCTCGGCGCCTGCGATGAGAAGCCACAACAGGCTCACATATGGTTTAATGTTTGACTGAGCGTTTGGCAGCCGATACTGCAGCCATGTGACAGTTTATCTGCTGTTTTACAGTGTCAAGAATATGGATGTGTCTTGATCAGACTTTTTTTTTTAATGAACTGATTTCCATAAGAGGAAATAAACCTTAAAGGGATAGTTCAGATTTTTTGAAGTGAGGTTGCACGAGGTACTAGTTTGGCAGTGCCTTCAGAAGATGGCATATATATACTATATATATATATATATATATACATATATACACGTGTTTTTCTTAACATACATTGATTTATAACATGCATTTGTATATAAAATGTGTTTATTCAGGGGGACTTTGTATTTCACCTGTATTAGGGATGGGTCACGATTTTCGAATTTCGAATAGTCGTTTTATTTTTGAAAAATCAATTTTTTTAATGCGACTATTACTATTTGTCCAGCACCTGCCATAAACTGTTTTTAGATGTGTGTGACTGCTATATTTTTCATACAGTAGATGGCGGTCAGCACGCCCTACTGCTGTGGACATGGGCTGCACCAAAACATATTTTAGCCACCTAAAAAAAAAAAAATCAATATCAGTTTAAGTGTCCACTATATTCAAAATATTTTCATTGCTTCACCTTGTTGTCAGACAACCATTTCTGATGGGAAACTGAAGCCGTTTTATCGCTCTCTTCAAAGCCACCGGACTGCTTTGACCAAACAGAATTTTACCTCACAGAACACAGGAGTTGTTGGTCTACTGCTGCCTCAATAAGTCGGATGTTTAAAGGATGTGCAATATTGAATTTCTGCTGATACATAACAACTTATTTGGCTCATAGTTGATACTAAAATATTGATAAATCCGCTTTTTTTCCCCGCCTTATTTTAGTGATCATCAAGTCTCTTCTGTAGTAGAACATCATATTATGCATACTCTTATTGTGATGGCCCACCAGCAAATGGAAACATGAAGTAGAGTGCTTTTCGATGTATGTAATATTCAGTCATTGTGCAAAATAAGAAAAAGCATGTTGGCTGCTAACGATGACATGCCAATATTATTTTGCATCTCTACTTTGTTTGTGTTACTGTGTGACTTTGGTAAATCCGCACTAACCCTTTAAAACACAATAACACAAACGAAGATCGAAGCAGCTGTAGAGCAACCATTGCATTCTATGTACGTAAATTTACTGTTTTCGTCAATAGAGTCTGGTAGCTTTGAAGACAGCATACATAACAGCTTTAGATCCCCATCATTAAATAAAATATTCTAAAAATAGCAATGTATGCTTTGCTGCTGGACCTCATCCACAGTAATACACTGCTTAGCTTCCATTGCAGTACACCTGTGTTCTTCTCCAGGCTCACTGGCTGCTATCAAATGTAGGTGGTACATTAACTATGCATAAGTGCCTAATACAACCCCACGTATAAGAAAAACAACATTTTCTGGTGCAGATCTTAGCAGCAGCCAGGAAATTGCCACATTTTTATATATGAACACACACAGATTTCTTTCTCTCTGTTCCCCACCTCCTCTGCTGGATGTCATGGTAGTGGGTGCGTTTTTGCAGTCTCCAGGCCTCCCTCTCCTGGGAGGTGGAGTCATAGCTGTAGTAGTGCAGCAGGAAGGGCCACACCTCGCCACGGATGGATGGGTCGATACCACCGAAGAAGATGGCCTGGCGGAGAGTGGGAGGTGAACAAACACAGTGAGCACAAGAGGGCAAACAGGGGGCACGCAGTGAGGGGATCACTTCTTATGTGAGAACATATCAAACTGTATGCAAACCTGATATGCAGACAGTGGTGCAAAAGACGCGGCCTGCGCTTTACTATCATCTTACTGAACCACAGATGTGTGAGTTCAGGAGTGTTGCAAAACGCTGCAAAACTGAAACTAAAAACTAAAATAACAAACGTCCTTTAATCTGCATGTCCAGAGAAAAACAGTGCTCTTTTGTTCCTGCATTTGTGTTTACAGAGGAAATGTTCTTGGTCACAGTCTAACTGCCACTGAGTCATTTCAGTAAGATGTTAAACCTTCAATTGAGTCAATCCCAGAGAACCCGTATGACTCATGGGGGGGGAAATTGGCCAAGACCAACCGTCTCATTATTTACAGCATAGAGGTGCTGATTCAAACTGAGAGTTAAACACTCTGGGCTTCACTTTCAAAATGACTTTCAGTATGTGTAATTGAAAGGAAAAATGCAAGAAAATGTGAAGCTTGACTGTGTGTATAGCAGCAGGTGGGACTGATGTGCGGACTATTTATTTCAGATTGATTCCACAGGATTGTAAAAACATAAACATGCACGCCCACAGATATACCTTCCGTAGCTTATACTCCTCTTCCACCTGCCCGCTGTGGTTGAGGTGACGTAGCCAGGTGGTGACATCCAGCCGCCGATACAGCTTCTCCTCTGGGTGAGTCTCAGCCGACGGCAGGGTGGGCCTCTGGATGGAAAACTGCATGCAGGATTTCTCATCTGACACCTGACGGAAAGAGAATCGAATGAAACTATGGGCACTGAACCAAAATGTGAGTGGGAAAGTGGGAGAGAAAGGCTGAAAAGTGCCTTCGTTTCTCAATAAAACTGGATGCCAAGTAGGACTGTAACCCGACCTGGTCTTTAAGCTGAGTTTCCCTGCAGCACTTCCACTGTTGGAAGACCTCAGCCAGCTTGTCCAGGCCAGCGTGATGGAAGTGGAGGATTTTATATTGGCTCTCTCTGCTGGCTATCACCAGCTGGCCACTGGTACACGCTTCATCACTGCAACAGCATCACAGAGAACAGGAAAGACAAGACATTAGGATTCACAAAGGAAATTTGAAGGAATTTGTTTGGTAAAGTAGTAACAGGCAAATTAAGTAAACCACTTTTTAACTCCTGACTTAAAGGGACAGTTCACTCTATAACCAAAAGTACGTATTTTGCTGTCACGAGAACAAGCCTCTCATCAGTGAGTAGATGACACTTCCTTCTGCACAGTTATACAGGCAGAGGGAAAATAGTTCCTACATGAAACTGCTCTCAACAAGGTCTGTGGATTATCTTGAGTAACTGGGTCATGATTTCTGGAAAGAGACATTGCTGTTGAGTTTTTTAAATGTAATTTTTTGGTGCTTTGAGCACCACAAGTCAAGTGCCATCTAGTTCCATTTTATTCAAGAGGAGGCAGAAATCTCTATGGCGCTACAGGCAAGAGGAAAAATTTGTTTTTTATTTCTGGGCAGGAACTGTTCCTTTAATTTATTTCTAATTGTATTAACAACCATTTTTTTTTTACTTATTATCATAGAACAAGTCGACACCGTCTTGAAACCAACAGCACAGCGTGAGACATTGCACAGTAGCGCGACGAGGCGACTCCCTCACGACCTCCCCGTGACCTTTGCACTCGCATCTGACCTGAAGAAGAGTCTCAGCGACCTCATGTGACCCAGGTCCACCCTGAAAACACCGCACAACTGCTCCAGAGCCAGCACCTTCTGCTGCTCTTCCCACCGCGTGCCGTGCGACTGGCCGCCGCTCTCGGAGGGGGCGTGGCTGTCCAGGCTGGAGGCGGAGCTTGCGGAGTGGGTCATGGACTCCTCACAAAGCTCCCTGGCAAAAAAATTAAAACAAAAAAGAATAAAGAAAAGGAGTTTGAACTTTCTGATTTCATCTTTGGAGCTTGACTGTGCGAAAGAGAACTGAGTCATGTTTTCCATAAGGCAAAGGAATGAGACTTCAGATATTGTTTATCCCTTCTGCACAAAAATCTCTCCTTTCCTGTGCCTCACATTCAGAAACGCAGCCATTCTCCTATGTGGAACATTAATAATAAATATCATGAGGACAGCGGCCAGCAGTGTTTAGCCCCTGCGATAATTGCGCAGACATATAGCTCCGTTCTGCCCTGTTGTTTTGTGTCTCAGTATGGTTCCACCAAGAGACTGAGAATGGGAGGAATGCATGGAGGCTTCTGAGGACACACACACACACACACACACACACAAGGAAATCTGCACACACACAAATCACACTGTCTGCCGTCCAATTTCCCCTGTCATTCCCCCATGGCCAGCATGTTGTTCCCGGCACTGAAACCTGAGCCGAGGGTTCCTCTGCTGCACACACACACACAGACACACACACACTACACATTTATGTACAAAGTACACACACAGATGCGACAACACTAAAAACAGACGAAACTGTGTATATGGCCGACACATCCTGCACCACAGCAGACACACATACAAGATTCTCAATCATAAGATTCACCGGCTGGCATGTTCAATGTTTTCCTCACACACACACACACACACACACACACACACACACACACACAAATGAATGGACCGTAGCTAATGACCATAATGCACTCTCAAACACGTCTCGAGACATGCTAATGCTGAGAAACAGACCAACACAGAGATGCATTAAACCCACTGACATTTGAGAAGAGGACGTCTACATTAAGTTATTTGCTTACTACTTACTATCAAAAGTTTATTCTAAAAAAATAATACTAGAAGTTTTAGTTTATTATATCTTTAACATTAAAAAAAGAATCAAATTTTTTTTTTATCGTGTTTGAATTAACGTGTGAATTTAAAAGTGTGCTTTTGTACACACCTTTCTACTTAGAAAACGACTTCCTCTTCACACAGCGTCACAGGTGAACACAAGTGGCATGTTGGTACTCTGAGAAGACGAGGGAGGCAGGCCCGGTCTAATCTATTACACCCTGAATCAATCATGTCTGGCTAATCATTTCCCCGTAAGCAGATGGGAAAATAACAAGGCTGATCAATCCAAGCTGCACAGTTTCCTCTGCTATCTGGTGATTTATTGCTCTCTGTCTCATGTATCACGCCACAGACCAGACTGTGGAACACAAGGAGACGGGGAGAGAGGCACAGACAGCTCTGGTGAGGGAGTGAGGCAGTCTGAAATGTATTTTAAAGAGACTACTGAACTCGCTTTTTCATAACTCCAATGACTGTCAAGCACGGGGTGTTAACAAGGCCTGCGAGTCCATTTACAGCAAACATTTCCTTCATTCTTCTTGCACGCTTAAAGTACATGATGTGCAAAAGCGCTTTTGCATATTTCTCCGCGTATAAATAAAAGTGCAAAAACCATGGAAAATGTGGTGAGAAAGCACATGATTCTTGGCATTATGGCACGGATCCTCCGCTGTGCTGCGTTCAAGCGGAAACTCAATGAGTGATTAACAACGTCTGTCAGCCTGATTCTGTTCGTGTACTGTAGGCAGCAAACGCGGGCAGCAGCCAAGCCATAAACTGTACAGAGAGTACATTATGTAAACAAGCTGTTTTGATGGAGTCAGGCTACAGCAACCGGCACGTCCCACCAGGCCAGGGTGAGATCAAAACTGCCCTGAGGCCCTTCATAACACTGCTCTTCACATACACAATGTGTTACCCTCGGGGAAGGTGCTGCCAGGTCACCCTGAGAACCAAGACCAAGTGCTACAGGCCTCCAGGGACTCCGAGGCCCTTCAGCTAATCCCCAGAGAGATGAGGGAGGGCTCGGGTGAAGGGGGTGGTGTGGGCTCTCTGCCAGTGCACACACACACTGGAAAGTGGTCAGTACAGTTTAGAGTTTGGAGAAACAAACATTTGATGTTATTTTGTTTCTTATTTATGAATCATGTGTTATTCTAATAATCCCAGGAACCAAAACAGCACACATTCGAGTCAGATGTCAGACTCTGCACACTAGGCCTCCTTTAGAAAGGGATCACAAGATAAGAGAGAGAGGTCCTGACAATATTAGTGCCTACAGAAAGGGAGTTTTAATGTTTCATAATTTTACAAAACTGATTCTAGGGCTGCACAAGAACGGATATTACAGATATTTAAGTGTCCTCAGTCTTTGACTCAGACTTGTACAATACCTGTGCTTGTGCCACGTCATCTCTCGGCTGACGTGCTTTTTTTAGGCAGCAGTTCCTCTCTGGCATTCATGCATTTATCTTGTCACACCTTCCTCCTTCGCAAAGTAGTCCGGCAGCAATCATTGAATAAACCTCACGTGCATGCCTGCAATTCTGACCAATTAGACCATGCCTAATAACAAGGGCTCTGTCTGATTAGCCAGAGGGTTAACAGCGTGACGTGTATCAGACAAAATAGCACCTGCAGACAGAATGTAGTTTAATATGTTGTTACTATTGTCTATTATTGCATGTTGATACTGTGAGCTGTTGTACATGCGGTCTGTTGGGTGCAGAGCTGTGAGAAGGAACTTCCCTTTGGGGGCAATAAAGTCTTTAAGTCATATTTTAAGTGCAATATTGCAGTCTTACGTGATGAGTTTATGGTGACAATAAATACTACAACAGCTATAAGTCAGTCTGACTCAGGGACTAAAACACTATCTATTATCTGGCTTGGTTAACACTTGTTTCTACTGTTTAAAAATGGGCTGATTTTACTTACTTTAAACTATTGTTTTTATTACTTTTATTATTCATGGAATAAATGGGTTTAGGCACATCGATGCAAGTGTTTGTATGTATGATATCTGTATGTGTGTGTTGTATGATGCAGTGGCTTTGATTTAAAAACAAATTTCCTTGTGGGACAACAGCTATACCTAACCTTACCTTAAAAAATATACTGTGCAGCCTAAATGATCACAAATACCTACAATTAAAACTCACTGAGTACACACAGGTGATCCCCATGTAACTAATTGTGTATTTTATATTTGAAATTTATTTGGATCAGCTTTGCCGAGATGTTTTCACTTTTAAAGGGTCATTTAATAAAACTACAAATAATAAAAGGAAAAAACACCTTTTTGATACATTAAGATATTTTTAATTACGTCTTTTGTCTTCAGATGGGATCCTGTTACCTTTTCAGTGCTCTAAAATTGTACTAAGGGGGGCTACTCTCTATTTTAAAACTTCATATTTTATTCCTACGGTCTGAGACAGTGGTTTTCAAATGGTGTGCTGTGATGCCAGTCCAGGTGTGCTGTGGGATTCTGTGATAACCACACATTTTTATGGCAATACTCAACTGGGCCTGTACAAAAACTTATGAATGAATTTTTAATTGACTGTATGAGTATGTTGTGAACACCCATTTCCTAAAAAAGAGGCAAACTCTAGCTAGCTAAAAAATGTAATTTAATTTACTATTTAAAAACCTTCATGGGGAACCTTTATGTCGCTGTTTGGGCGTGAGATCTATAAGTGTGTGAGACATCAAAGGCCCTGATTGGCAGCCAGTGTGACGGATGATTACATTTAAAAGGAGAAAGCCATGAGTGGGACAATGGATCGCTTTACTGTATTACAACAAAGCACCAGCAAAGACGACCTACCACTGACAGAAAAGAAAAAAAACTGTCAGTATACAGCATCACGAAAGCTTTTATTTTCTTATTTTGAAAGTCTTATGTCATGATAAGAGTGATAACACATGTTACAGAAGCTATTGTGCACAGATATAAATACAGGTGTGCCTTGAGATTTTGCGTGCCCTTTGGGGTGCCTTGTAAACAAGAAGTTCGAAAACCACTGGTCTAAGACAGTCTGAAAATATCAAACTAAAGTTCTAAAACTCAAATTTGTGATGTCATAGAGTATAAAGTCTGGCACTGCTCCATAGATAATGAACTGGGAAAGACGTTCTAGATGACAGGAAGAGCACTGAGGACAATGTTCTGAGTATATGAGTACATTTTCTGTTTCAGAACTGAGAACATTTGGTATAAAATGGAAAACAGCTCCAGATTTGTGAGACTTACTTCTCTGGTTTCTGGCTCTGAGAGAAATTAGCTCATGTTCCCAAATATTGATTGAACTTTTGGCCACAGAAACAACATACTGGAATTATTATTTTATGTGTTGTTTCCCTTTAAATGGGAAAATAAACTGTGGTCACAATTGGTAGACACACAGTAATATAACCAGTGATGAGGAGCAACTGCTTTGTTATCAGGCGTCACAAGCCAAAACATTGGGCAACACTTATCTGAGAGATAATCACATGTTAAAATCTCTGCAAGTAAAGCCTCAAGAAGGCCGTACTCACTGACAGTCAGCAGCCGCTTCGTAAACTACTGTTCAACTTTAAAGGAACTTGTTAAGAAGCTTGACAGAGATTGCTGTAGATTTTTCTTCTTCGCCTTCTCCCACCACTCTCCTCTCTCCCCCCCCTCCTTTTTTTCATCCGCTCTCGCGCTCCCATACGCGGTTCTTTCTCTTTGAATGATTCCAAGTGACATGTTTCCAGTTCCTGGCCCCTTAACAGTGTCAATTAAAGCAAGAGAGAGAGAAAGAGAGATTGAGTGGGTTCCAGGGTTTTGGCTGCTGCTCCGCTCTCTTCAGTCCTCTAATCCGGAGAGCTGACATTCAGCCCAGCACAACAACCCCGGGAGCACTGGGAATCAAAGGGCTTCACACAGACTTTAGTAAGGGAAGGGGAGGGGAGAGGAAGGGGGGGGCAAGATATTTGAGAGGTGGGCAACACCGAAAGAAACAATATTGAGAAAAACAGAGAGAATGAGCGAGAGGATGCAAAATATAGAGTGGAAGGAATGGACGGAGAGGGGATAGAGGAGAATCCAGGAGAAGAAGGGGAACACAGGCAAATGAGAAGATGGGTACGAGTGCCAGAGAGCTGAAGGGAGACACTAACAGCGAGAGCGAGGCGCAGAGGAACGGAGGAAGAGAAGGACAGAGTAAAGGTTAGAAGCTGTGAAGCAGAGAGCGCTGCCAAGTCACACACTGACTGCACTTACAGCGAGCCGGGGTCTGAGAGTGGTTAAAAAGGCCTAAACACACACTGACTCACTCTCTCACTCTCCTTGACACACACTGACACAGGCTCACACATTCTGGGCAACATGTCAGGCCAAATAGCTGCGTGAGGAAACGACCACGGAGGGAATCATAAAGTCAAATGGCCGTGAGGTCCGAACAGCAACATTATCACTGTCCAGATGGCTTCGCCTGATTAGAGAACAGTCTCTGGAAGCACTGAGGTTTTGAGTTCGCAGGACTTGGGGACTTATTTTGGGCCATCTGTGACATTATAAAACATTTAGCTTTAAGTAAATGATCTTGAACTTGATAACATTTCATGGTTTTTACTGAAGTCATCTGCTTGCTTTCACTCCTGAGGCACATTCAGCTGTAGTGCAGTGAGCCACCGTGTGGTCTCAGAGTGTAAATCATCCATCATGCAATCAATTCTTTTCTTTTTGGCTCCACCTTGTGGTTGGTTAGAGTAACTGGGAAAAAAGACATCTTTCTAACACATGTATTTAACTTGTGAAAATAGCCATCTGGGTTACTGTGCTACAGCAGGCTATGACAGCTTGTCGGTTTCAGTTTCTTGGATAAAAACTGCTGACAAGGATTTAAACTGTGTGGTTTACTGTGCAAATTTAATCTTTTTTTTTTTAAAATAAGGTTGTAATCATATAAATATAAAATATAAAACTGTAAAACTGAGTTATTTGTATTATTGTGTATGAAAAGTTAGTTTTTTGTATAACTTTGACCTAGTTAGGGCTGTGTGATATGCAAAAAGACAAAAAATAATATTGCAATTGTTTTGACAGATACTGCCATATGAAATATGAGTCACGATTTTGGTGGGAATGGTAATTTTTAATTTAATGGTAATGATGATTATGTGATTTTTGCTGGGGTCTGTACCAAACAAGCATGTTCCCTTAGGTCTGGAATATGATTTGCAGGCCGGGGCATCTCTGTGGCACCACAATGCTTTATTTAAAATAGTTTGTTGTGATGCATTTTAATTTTATTAAAAAAAACTGCAATTTGGACAATCTACTTGGTCATGTTGCGTTTCAATAATATTTCGATTAATTGTGCAGCTCTAAACCCAGTTGTGCATGAGTTATTTATGAGAAGATAATAAGTAAAGAGGGATGGTATAAGCTTCAGCTTTAATCTTTTCGGTCTGAGTTATTTTTTTTCATTTAATTTAATGCCTTATTGATATTTATTCTTTACTATGTGCATTCCTTTTGGAAAATTCTTAACACGGACTGACATGAATAACCACTTTACTATACTATAGTCATAGATGGATTATTAAAGGGGCCTACCAGGCACAGGCTCTGGGGCCCCCTGGCCTTCACCTGCAAAATGTCAAATGTCAAATTAACACGTACCGACCACAAAAAGACTCAGATTGACCATAAAAAGACAAAAAACCTACACAAAAAAGATACAAGACACCCAAATGAAGACAAAACAATGACAAAAATAGATACAAACCCACAAAAAGATGCATAACAGCTACGAAGTTACACAAAACCAGGAGATGGCGGGGCCCTTTGCATATCTATGTCTGGGGCTCAGTGTCTCATAATTGTACTGTACCATACTGTACTACACTGTACTAGACTAGACTAGGCTACGCTACACTACACCATATGATACTATACTACGCAACATGATACTACATGATACAACGCTACACTACACTTCACTACATAACACAATACTACATTACACTACACAATACTACACTACACTATACTATGCTACGCTACACTGGACTACACTAGACTTCACTATACTGCACTACACTACACAATACTATGCTACACTACGTTAGAGTACACTACACTATGCCATTCTATGCTACACAATAATACACGACACGACACAATACTACACTACACTACACTACACTATATGATACCGGACTACACTACACGATACAATACTACATGATACGACGACACAACATGATGCTATGCAATGCTACACTACACTACACAATACTATACTACACTACGCTATGCTAGGCTACATTACACTACACTACACCACACTATACTGTGCTACGCTACATTACACTACACTGTACTATGCTATGCTATGCTACACTACGCTATACTATACTTTACACTGTTTCTGAAAAACCTCCTCAGAGTGATGCAGCTTTGAGCAGATGTAAATACTAACTTAACTTATGTGACAGTGTGGCAAATTCCAGATAAAATCAAGCATAAGAAGCATATGAACTGAATTTATTTGAGTACATTTGTAATATAATTGTAGGAATGTAGAAATAATAAGCTACACACACACACACACACACACACACACACACAAAACCTTACATTAATTTACAGCACACTCAGAGAGGATTTTTATTTCTTCCATAATCCCTAAATCTGTTTGCCAGAAATAACCCAAAATAACCCGTTCCCTCGTTTGATCTGTAAAATATGTCTCACAGGTCATAACATCAGTCAGACCACTAAGTCTGTATATTGTTGGACTGAGGCATGTTCCCTGGGTATTTGGGTTTTTTAAGCAAGGCGGGGAGAGTTTACATAACAACTTAAATGTAGTGAGTATTTTGTAGGCTGATTCTATGTTTTTCACCCAATATGATCATATCAAATTAAATTAAATCTTATTGCTTTTAGGACGACAACAGCAGCAATGCAACAATAAATCTAACACCTTGACGAGAGACTGATCAAGTTGAATATGATATATTGTGCTGTATAGACATTTTTTTTTTAAATTTAGAAGTAAGTTTTTGATTATGCACAGTTAAAATGTATTTCATTTAAGGAATCATAATACTGGACAGCCTTCAAGCTATTTTGCTCTGATACAAAAGTACTGAAAATTCAAAATAGTAAAAGAAAAATCCTTTTGATTGTCTGTTCAGAATTACACTGGAGGGGTGCTGAGTGAACTTTGACCTTACAGGGTATGTGACATTCACAACATTAATATAGCAGCAAACATATTCGTCATGTAAAGATGTATGATGATGGCATCATGGTCTGACAATGAAGTCATGTTGCCTCTGTGTGTTGTAATCCGAGCTCCTCTGTCCCTCGGCGTGTTTGTGCATGGGTGTATTCCACTAGCTCATCGCCGCCAGTTTACACTACGCTCATACAGCGGTTATGGTATGTGTCCCCAGGGGCGTTTTGGACGTGAAGGGGTTGTGCCGCTTCCCAGCACTGGAGGCTTGATGGGTGTGCCACTAGGCCTGGGGGCTGTCTGCTCCTAGATTTTAAACCGAGCCAACGTGGCCACTCATATGGACACTTTCTCTTATATTACAAAAACAATTAAACGAAAGCATGAATAATTAATGAACAATTAATCAAAAGCGGTTAGTTTAAATTTTGGATCATTTCCAGAGGTGGTAAGTCACAGTCAGCACCCCTGATTTTCATTAAGTACCCTAGATTAAGCTTTATGCAAAGGAGAAGCAGGCGCTCCATCTCTCAGAATTCAACACTGCACTATATACATACATACGGAAGTGTAGAAATAACTGATCCTGTGGACACTCAGCACTGCTGCTATTGTCCAGCGCTGTTTATAGAGTTAGCACCGTTAACTACTCAGCTCAGCCACCTCCATGTTGAGAACTGTGTGCAGACAATTCGTACACTCATAGAGCCCCATTAATATTTCTAAAATTCTGTCTATGACTCAGTCTTTTTCCAAAATCTGAATATAACTCATTTGCAAATGAGATTTAATTACTTTCAAGCTCACATGATTTTTCATGTTGTGTGTCTGTTATCTTGTCCACATTCATTTGGCTGGCTGCTTTTCTAATTGTCATCTATCACAATTACAGAAGCAAACATGAAAATAAAAACAGTCATTGTCAGGCCTTTATTAAAGATGACACATGCCGCTGATTCTTCAACTTGAGACGACTTAACTGTGGTAGTGGAAAATTAAGAAAGCAGCCACACAGTTAAGCCCTCTGAGGTTTAAGAAGAATTAGCAGTATGTGTCATCATTAACAAAGGCCTGACAATGACTTTTAGAGGCAAAAACATAATCGATAAGGAGTGACTTGGTGCAACAAATGCTTTGATATTTGACAGAACAGGCTCGGCTCTTGAAGACGCTCCTCACTAAACCGAAATGGAAGCAAGGACAATCAAACCCCAAAAGACTATACAGACCAGAACCCAACAGAGAGATCCCTGAGATATTAAATACACATAGTGCTCAAGGTAAGAAGATGCCATCACAATGTACAGGATTGGAACAGCTGACAGCATGCCGTTAGAGCTCCACCAGAACTAATATGGGATTTAAATGAGTTTCCAATGAGTAAGGTGGACAAAAGGCACATGAAAAATAGTCATAATATTTTTTGTCGACTTAACTTTCCTACCGCTGAATGACAAAACAAAGAATAAACTCAACTCTGCCGTTTCAACCCGCTCACTGACCTGCTTTCGCTGTCCAGGAAGACCGAGCCGCTGCTTTCACAGAGGGCCTCGCTGACGGGGGACAGGCAGAACGGGGAGGAGAAGGTGTCCGAGTCCGAGCCCATGGTGCTGTCCCGGCTCACTTCGTCCGACAGCTCGCAGGAGCCCTCGTCGCCCTCCTCCCCCGCAGACGGCAGCTGCTGCTGGTGTGAGGAGGGATCTGCTCCTGCCTCCACCACCAGGCTGTGGCTCTCTGCGGAGGTGCTGCTGGTGATGTTCCTCTCCTCATCCTCATCCTCCTCCTGGGCTGCTGGGTGACGGGAGTGGGGTCTGGAGGGGACGGTTGGTTTAAAACATCATCAGTATCATGTGTAATACTGATAACAGGGCTGCGCACTGTCAGTCTCAGTGTAACAATGGTTTACATACTGCAACTACACGCTTTTTCTAATATGGAGTGTTTTTTAATACATCCATCACTGATTATTATTATTACAACAACACACTTAAACACTGTTTCTGTGCATCTGAGACATTTTAAGAGAGCTTGAGGATACACGTTAAAAGGTACACTATGCAGGATTTTCCTAATGAACAATGTAAAGACTTATACAGAGGTAATCCCTCTCAATCATCACTTATTCTGACCAACTAGAAGTGTGTGGTGGTGTATTTATCTGCAGACTCTGCCCCCTGCCTGTATTTGTTCTTATTTTGCTGTGTTCAGGACGTTCATGGGTGTGTAGGCCCCAGCCACCAAAAGCACGCAGGTGAGGACGGAGCGATTAGGTTTCAGCAGCATGCATGCAAGAAGAAGCTACAAAAATCGCATTATAGGGCTCCCACAAAACGCAAATAGCGAGGCACAACGCCAGGCGGACAAAGCCGACTCCAAAACAAGAGTCAATCTGGGTTTGGCTTTCACTATCATTTACACTGCTGGACAGGTAGGTGCCATCACTGTCACTAACACGGACAAATTTCAGAATAAAATCATGACAGTTTTACCTCATTTCGTGTGTGCTATCGTGATCTTGATCATTTGGTGTTCAAATTCTCAGCTCATGCAAATACTAAAGTTTAATGATGTGGACATTGTCAACAGCCAATAGCTTCGCTATGTGTGTGGTTGGCATTAGCTAGCTTGCTGAAGTATCTGCTTTCCCATTACACCAAATGCAACATTCCTACAACACTACAGTAGTTTGCAGTGTATGTCCAAGCAGTGTAGGGAGGAGAGGCAGAGTTTGAGTGTAACCTACAATTCCTGCACAGTGTACATTTAAAGACTTTCCCTACCGTCGGCCTCGGCGGTGTGCGTTCCTGCGTACAGGGGAGCTCTCTGGCGTGATGTAGCGCAGCGCCTCCTCATCCTGCCTCTGGATGCGGGAGTTGGGCACCCAGGTCAGAATCAGAGTGGTGCCCAGGCTCTCATCCTTCTCCGTGTGCACACACAGGTAGCCTGCAGGGGGCGACATAAAACCAAGGTTAAATTAGAAATAATTACGTTGAGGGGAAAAAAAACACTCAGGTGACATAAAAGGGAATGACAAAACTTTTTATAAGGAGCCAGCAGCTGCAACCCAAAGACAAACATGAAACCTGAGAGGAGATAAACACACAAAGAGATGATGACACACCCTGTGAGGTGAGGAACAACCTTGCTACACACACACACACACACAAATTAAGTATCAAAGGAGATAAGAAATGAAAAATCAAGTAGAAGCTGTTAGTGTTCATACCAGGGCGAGTTAAAAATGTAAACCAGCAACACAGGCCACTAATGCTCACAGTTTTAAAACCACACGGCCACAATCACACGTCCTTTACATGCATAAATAAGACAAGAAGACCAAGGAGAAGTGTCACTGTGTTACAGCAGCCTCAGTAAAAGGAGGAATACTGCATGTTTGGTTTTACAGAAGTAAAAGTGGAAGCACTATAAAAGCCTGTATAATGCTGACAGCAGGACATCTGGCCAACAGCTGTAAATAAGCCATGTGTTGTCGAGTCCTTTTTAATGTTAGCTTTTAGAAAGATCGACCTATATTTTACCATCATAATAATATGTGTAGTCATTCTACTGTAACTTTAGAGCAAGAGGCCTAGAATTACATTAAACAGTGTCATCTGTTAAATGTAATTTCATCATCAAATTTTATTCCATACATATTATTTTATTTTGCCCTTTAAACACTTTCTTATTTGTGTTTTTTTAATTGTTTTTTGTTTCTTTTTAGAGTTATTGGGATACCAATACCAGCATCAGAAATACCACCGATACTTCCTCGATGCTGGATCGGGTATCGACAAATCTATGCATCGATCTGATACAAAGCAATTTATGAATAAACCCTTAAGTAGTATCACACCTGCATAAAAACGCAGCTTTCTTGGAAGTTAATTCGCCGCTCTAAAACAGTAGCTGGTGCAGAAAGTTGCACTCCGCTGGCAACAAAAGTTAACATGAGCAACGCCATGGGTGGCACGGTGAAGCAGTGGTTAGCATTGTTGCCTCACAGCAAGAGGGCTCCTGGTTCAAGTTTGCATGTTCTCCCTGTGTCAGTGTGGGTTTTCTCCAGGTACTCCAGCTTCCTCCCACAGTCCAAAGACATGCAGGTTAATTGGTGACTGTAAATAGTCCGTAGGTGTGAATGTGAGTGTGAATGGTTGTCTGTCTCTATGTGTCAGCCCTGTGATAGTCTGGTGACCTGTCCAGGGTGTACTCCGCCTCTCGCCCAGTGTCAGCTGGCTTTTATATGATGTCTTGATGCTTTTTTGTCTTTGTGATTGTAGAGCAGTTTCAGGTCTTGTCTACACATGTACAGATATTTATGTAGACGGATATTTTCCTCTACGTTCTGGCCTCTCGTTCTGGCCTCTCGTCCACACTCAGAGTTTAAGGTCATTAAAACCGTTTCTCTGGACTGAAATGCCGAACTCAAGGCTTTAAAACGGAGTCCACAAACCAATGGGTGATGTCACAGTAGCTACGTCCATTAGTTACACAGTCTATGTGCTTTGCTCTACATATAAACTTGCAGAGTACAATGCCATTTGCGAACTGAAAAGAAAGTGTAATTCTGTTTGTGTATAAAAAAAGACAGAAAAACATGTTTGTGGATGGGACGCTGGTGAGGGATTGTCACTGCACTGTGAGCTTCACATTCAGTTCTTTCCTCATTAGTAACTTAGCCTAAAGGAAAGCTGGCCTGACATCTCCATTCACACCACACAGACACACAGCAGGAAAGATACTTCCAGCATCAGCCTAACCTGGGTGGTGCTCTGCCAGGCCAGGCAGGGGCTCTGCAGGGTGCACACAAACATTATTTTTGGAGAAGATGATCTCGCCATCCAGACCCGAGCGCATCGATGAGCCCCCCGCCCCGGGGTTAAAGGTCAGGAGGTCGGAGGCCTTGGAGGAGGCACGCCGCAGGAGCCGACCCAGAGACATCTCCTCAGGCGCCGGGACACTGGGCCCATCCTCTGAATATTTGGGAGTAGACAGGGGAGTTTCAGGCAGGGGAGGAAGGGAGGTCAGTCCAGGATAAGAACAGCACGGGAGTGTTACAGAGCAGGGAGAGACAAGAGTGGGGAGAAAAAAAAGGAGACATGACAGTCAGGTATATATTTTTGGGACAGTGAGACACACCTTGGCACTATAGGTATTTTTACACTATAGGACCTCACCTACACTTCACCTCCCCTGTCACATGTGTCCCTGTATTTACTGCAGTGTCCTCTCTGCAGCACACAGTCCCACAATCCCCTCTCCCCTCTGTACTTGTTCAGCATTTCCCTGAGCCACATTTTCTTTGCCAACGCCTCCACCTGCTAACACAAACACATTCACAGGATCTGTGGATACTGTACTGGTAGTGTGTAACCAAACGCGTCCCACCTTCTGTAAACAACACACACACACACACACACACACACATAGCAGTGTGTACACACACAAAGACATGTGCAAACACACTTCACTCCATCCGTGTGAAATTCCAAGCAGTTATCAGCAGCCAACAGATGTCATCGACAGCAGCACTGAACTGGGATCAGCGTGTCACGGTACCAGAGTTTAACTTGTCTGCTTCAGGAAGAAAGTCTCGTGTGATGTCGAGCAAAGTAAAAAGTAACACAGCTCTTTTGATGCAGCAGCACGGTGTGTTGTTGAGGGCTTTTCTCTTTGAAAAGGTTTGAAGGGAATCTTACTTTTCAGCCTCAAAGAACACTAAAAGCAACAAAAAAAAGGCAGACTTTTTGATCACCTCACACAGAACTCCTTTCATTTCCTTTCTCTCAGCTTCCACATGTGTTTGTTTGGACCCGCTTCATGTGTGTAACCTTGTTTTCTTGTTGGCTGAACACTGACATGTACTCCCCACTTCATCTGAGGAATGTTCCCTCCTTTTTCCTCAGAGGGCATGTTTACCTCTGCCTGATTAAGCAGGCACCCCGCTTCCTGATGCCAGGACCCAGACAGGAAGTCTGCTGGCACAAAACCCTGGCATGACCTGGGAGAGGAGGCTTACTGTAGGCCATCATTTGGTTTACATTTAAAAACGTTTGGGGGGTGTTTTATTGGCCAGAGTTTTACCATTTTCACAGTACATCTTGTAAATAGAGCTGCTGTTTCTTGCAGATGTCAATAACGTTGGGCTGCAACCAAGTTATTTTCATCTTTTTTTGATTAATGAATTAGTTGTTAGGTCGATGAACAGGGTTCCTACAGCTTAAGGCAACTTAGATTTAAGACTTTTTAAGACTCTTTAATGACACTCTAAACGAAATTTAAGACTAATTTTACAATAATCAAAATAAAAAATACACATGAATTTTTTCCCCAATTTTTTTGTTCCAGTGAAAATAGTTTGATAATCTACTTCAAATGTTGATTTTTTTAAACACTTTCTGGGCATGGTGTAGACGAGGATAGAACAGATTTGGAAAATATGTGGCATTTGTTGTCAGATTTTCTTGGCAATCTTGTGTTTTCCACTGCTTTGATTCCCATCGGTCCGAGTCTGAAAAACATTTTGCATCACATACACAGAGCCTCGTATGCACTGCCTTGCACTGGTTTCAGCCATGTTGCGAAATCTAGATTAAATAGCCAATTTTTGTTGACTTCTCCGTGGGAGCAGTGACTCTCTCGTCTGCTCTGAGCATCCTGGCTAGAAACAAAATACGAGCGTTAATGATTCCACTATCCTGCTCTGTGTGATGTTGATCCAAGGAGAATTCTGTAAATAATTAAAAAAGGGGGAGAAGACATTTTAATATCAATTAAGGCCTTATTTTTAGATTCATAACTTCAGTGCCTTTTAAGACTTTTTAGAATCAGCAGGAACCCTGTACAAAATGTCAAAAAATTGGGGGAAAAAACCCACAACTACAAAGTCTGAGAGCCCAAGTTACATGTCTAAAATCCCAAAATATTCAAATGTACTTAATATAACCAAACTAAAATGGAAAACTGTCACATTTAATAAGCTGGAGCCAGAAAAGGTTTTGCAGTTTTACTTGATAAATGACTGAAACAATTAATCAAAATTCAAATTAAAAAAAGTTCTGTTACATTTTCTGATGTTATATGTTTTCAGACTTTAAATTTTTGGAAAGAAGTCTGAAATCATGATAATCTAAAAACAAGCGGACAAAGTATTTGCTTGCCAGGTCATCATTCCTCTATCAACAAGCCACGACATTAGAGTACCACTCAATATTAGCTGCTGCCACTGGGCTATTTGCATAATAACTGCTTTAAATAGAAGTACACTGATCCACTTGTAAATAAGCCAAAGTGGACTAACGCAGTGTCTGCTTATTCTGACTCTACATTCCTGCAAGACAATGTGAAAAACATGCTAACTGAACATAATGACAGCCCGGGATCTTAAACATGACACACAGCTGTTTCCAGCCTCATAACAGCGATGACACTATTCACTGCTGCGCTGCTGTCCAGTGGTTATTTTGGTCTGTGTGATTGCAGGGCCACTCGGGTTAGTTTGATAGCACTCGTTCAGTCTACTCCTCCCTTCTCGCTCCATCTTTTATGCTGTCAACACCTCTGTGTGCTCACACACCGCCTCTCCCCTCTGACCTTTCACTGTTTTATCAAATGATTCACATCCTTGGGACATCCTAAACTCCAGTCTCTAACACGTCACATTTTTAACAGATTGCTTTCCAAAAAGAAAACTTGAAACCTACGCCATGGAAGTTCAGCCACGAGTACAGAAGCCACCAGAGTCTCAGCTTCTCACCTCTGGGCTACTTTAATTAAGTTGTCACGCTGACATTTGAATAGAGGAGCCATTACTGAAAACCCCCTTTGCATCTGTGCTGTATACTAACGTGCCTGGGGCAGCTGAAAGGAGACCAGCCATAGAGAAGCCTGAAAAACCAGGTTCTTGTGGATTCTGCAACGGCTGGGTAAGTTATGAGGAAACTTTTTGGGTGACTCACTGAGAGTGTGGGAAGCATGCGCGACATAATAAAGGAGGAAAAGTGTTAAAACGAGTTTCATGAAAGAAATACACTGTGTAACCTAAAATGTAAATACACCAATGTGAACAGGTGGCATACTTTTTCAAAACGGGGTATTAAACACAGAGCAACCCTACAACTGCCAGCTGATATTGTGTGATGCAACTTTGGCTTTTATTTGATGATTTTAATAAAGAAACAAAGGTGATAAAATACTCTGTTCTGGATAACGTGTGAAAGTGCGCTTAAAGTTGTTGCCTTGTCTGCACTCATAAAACTTACTAACACATAATGGGTGGATCTGCAAGGCGGTTGTATCAGCTGATAATATCTTATCTCAGATATACTGACATCAGCATAGTGTATTAGTCAACTGATGCGTAATAGGGCTGGGAGAAAAAAATCGATACAGCATATAGTGTAATATTTAAAGCGGCAATATTGTATCAATACAAGGACACCAAGAATTACTTTTTTATTGCATAAATTATTAATATTACAACTACAACTCTACGTTTTGGTGGCCTACTAGCATAATAAAATCAATTGCTTTTTCAGTCTTAACACATTTTGCTGCAATAAAAATTATTGACTTCAGAAACTTTACATTCAAAACATTATCTTATTAGCTAAAATAGATGTTCACAAAGTTCTCCTTTACGGACATAATTTGCCGTTGAAAAAAGGTAAAAAGAAAATCGCAATATATGTTATCGCAATCCTCAGCACATCACAAAACGTTTAAAATCACAATAATATTGTATCATAACTTAAGTATTGTGATAATATCGTATCATGAGGCCTCTGGTGATTCCCACCGCTAACAGGCAACAGGAAATTGCAGTACAGAAATGCAAAAGATCCTTGAAGTAGTTTAGAAACAGTAAAGCCGTGAAATAAATTGCCTACCAGAGCACTGACAAGTTCACTTTTCAACTATGAAATGTCCTGCTCAGTAAATACCGTGAGGGACCCTTATAAAAATTAATTGTTTATGGAAATTTAAAGGTCCAGTGTGTAGGATTTAGGGGGATATATTGGCAGAAATGGAATATAATGTATGTTTTCTTTAGTGTATATTCACGTGAAAATAAGAATCGCTGCGTTTTCGTTACCTTAGAATGAGCCGTTTCTACATAAGGAGATCACCATGCTGCACTGCCATGTTTCTACAGTAGCCCAGAACAGACAAACCAAACACTGGCTCAAGATAGGGCCCTTCACCTTTCGCATTTTTGCTTTGGCCACCGCAGTTAGCAGCCGCTCTGTGAGGAAAAACACTGATTCTAATGTGAAACTGCTTTACTCAGTGTTTTTAAATCACCAGGTCTGTTTGTTTTGGAGAAGAAGCGACCTCTGCGGTACAGAGCATAGATAAATGTCACTTTCAGTTCAGTTCTCTGTCGGGAAGGGCTGTCTGTTTCAAAAGTACCGAGCATATGACTGGATAAGGAACACTTACAATATACTGTTGTTGAGCACAGTTGCAGTCTGCAATCCTCTAGATGTTATCAAATCGCCCTAAATCTTACACACTGTTTCTTTAAGTCTGATGTAGTTTTAAACTGCACTTCACTGAAAAGTGCTTTTAATAATATTCCACCTCTTTTATATATGTAGTAGAAAGAATGCCTTAAAAACTCCCACACAATAATGCAATCCACAAAATACACACAAACACTACAAACTACAGCCTCAAAATAACCATAGACTTGATATATAGTATTACTAGAGCCTCACACAGTGACTAAGGGACTGTTCCTTATTTATGAGAGTGGAGAGGACAGTGCAAAAAAGGGAGAAGTATGTTAAATAAATTTTAAACACTGGGGAGGGGCTTATATTTTTTCTTCTGACTTAAGGGAGTTGGCATACAACTTTAAATGGCTTTACAAGCGGACCAGATCAAAAGCCTTGTGCGAGAAAGCTGCTCTTGATTGGTCAGAATTTCCATGCGGGAAACAGGAAGTAAACAAAACGTCGAAGAAGAGTTCACTTGCAAGATAAATGTGACACTTTCTAATGTCCCAATGGAGGGACAACTACGCAGGTTGATTATAGCGCTGGTCATCGTGGACTATATTGCTGTCATTGTTCATTTTAGTCAAACCATACAGTTTGAAAACGAGGCGCGGCTCCAACTAGAAAACAATGTTTTGATGCATTGGATGTGCTGAATGTGCATATTAAAGGAGCTATATGTAAGAAATCTAAAGCAAACAGTCATAAAATCCTCCTAATATGTCACAGAGACTAAGGAATAATGTTCATATAACATACTGATCTCACGGACAACAAAAGTACAGTCAGAATATTCGCATTTAAAAAACATTTTTACAGTCTGCAAATCATGTTTATGTTTTGAATTTGTGTTTTGGCCTGTTGCGCCACCCACCGCCGTCTACCAGTCACGCAGTCATTAGAGTCTCAGCATCAGTTACAGTTACGACTGAGCTACAGCACCACGGCAAGCACCATTAGCAGCGTCCCGGTACATAGCATTAGCAGCCGGCTCCTCAGCTGTATCCCGGCAGCAGCGTTAGCAGCAGAGAAGCCGGACTTGCTTGAACAATCCGCTGGAAAACCGAAGATCAAGGACGCGGCGATGCTGCCCTGCCATGGCAGCCACCCGTGGGCAAACAAATCAGTCTCCAGCGTGCCGCTGTCCAGCAACCTTGAATTTGTAGGGGAGGGGGTGCGGACACGACTCGTGGCAGTATTTTGAATTTGAGTGCAGTAACCGTTTTGGCCACATTCTTACTTTGAATTTGAGTGCAGTAACCGTTTTGGCCACATTCTTACATACAGCGCCTTTAAGGCAGTACAGGAGGAGGTGCACATTAATAATCCTCCAGGACTGTAACATGCTCATGTTTAACCCAAACAATGTGTCATGTGACTGCAGTTGGTTCAGATCAAGATCGGAAAACGTTCTCACCACAAACGAACCGCACCAGAGTTCATTTGCAACGGGACCGAGACCACCTCTTCAAGAAGGTCTCGTCCGGTTGTTTTGGTGTGCACCTGAGTGAGACTGCTGTGTTCACACCTGCCCAAACAAACCAAACTTAGGTGGCAAACGAACTTGAGCTCAATTGAACCGAACCAAACAGGGCAGGTGTGAAAGCACATTTAAACATCAAAGGGTAAGTTTTAAAAATCTAACAACTAATTTAACCCTCTGGAGTCCACGGACGCGCCGGTGTGTCCAAATCACATGAGCGATTTAAGATGACGAAGCAGTAAGACGCAGCCTCGCTGTGTAGCCGTTTCAACTTCAAACTATATACCAGTTTTGAATTGTGTTGCTAGGCACATTAAGCAGACTTTAGCAAAATAATTTACGCCATGCTTTTTCCTGAATATTGTCGTGTTTAGTTCAGGAAGAAACGGTAAACATGGGCTATGCTAAGGAAAGTGCTCAAGTTTTTTGTGCGTTTTTAGGTCCAATGTGTTAATACAGTATGACGAAATGAAAAAGTAACATCACACAGGTGAGGCTGTGCTGAAAAAAATGACACCAAGTCACTCAGGGAGACTCAAGAAAACATCTGTAGCTTCGGGGAGGGTCTAAAAAAAAAGTCACACCCCAGCCAACCCCTCCTCTGATAAATACAGAACAGTCCCTTAACTAGAATTGAAAGACAAGCCTGATGCAGGTGGCCTCTGGCTGTCCTGACTGGGGGTGAAATGCCTCCATATAGTAGCAGCCAGTGTAGCAGAGGCGTGCCATGATGTCAGGGGCTCCATCAGCCACACTGACAGGCAGCATCCATCCGCCTGACAGGAGCAGAGGGGAGGATGGGACATGTTTTTTTGCCACCACAGCACTATTTACACACAGGCCCACACTCATGCATGTGTGTCTTTCTGGCCCGAGCAGCTATCCGTACCGTCTTGAGCATAAATATTTTAGTTTAGCTGCCTACCGGCCGAAACGCTTTGCTAGTTACACTCCACGTTAACGAGCAACTTTAAAGTTTGTTTTAGCTAGCAGGAGGCGACAGGGTGACATTATCCGCTCGCACCGGAGAGATGTGTCCTCCTTGGCTGTTGGCATACACCTGTTTCAGCAGGAGAAATGAATGAAGAGCAGAAACGGGGGCCAAGCGGCTCTCACCTTCAGTCCCGCCGCAGAAGTCTACAGCCCGTGTCGGACATCCATCTCAGCGGGCAGCCGGGGACCAAGCAGCGTGTACCGGCGTCGTTTCACCGCCCTTTTCCCCAAATTTAGCTCAGCTGTTACGGACTGTAGTCTTGTTTGTATCCCTGTGTTTTCCGACAGTGACACCACACGTTTGACTGCTGCTCTTCCCGCAGCAAAAATGACACTTCCGGTTTGGACTTTCAAAGTAAAGTGTTCCATTCGACGACGACGGTGCTGGCCCTTTAAGACAATTTGCGGCGCTTTAATTTTTCTTCTTAACTCATATTACTTCCTTTAATTACTTGATCGTGTGTCTAACTTGACTCATCAGCTCAAGACCAATCCCCCAAATTCTGCTGCTTCCGGAACGTCAAAGGCTTTTTCTGTCATACAAACCGGGAATTTTAGATTTCAAATTGATAACACGGATTGACATCAGGGCATGAATGCACTTAAAGATATAAAGAAATCTATTTTACATCAATCAAAGTCATCATCAGACCCAGCCTACCTTAAAAATCTGACCCTCTTTCATCACAAGTGACGTTTTAAAGGTCATGGGCAGAAGCTTGCATGCAGTTGGTCCATCATCAGGACCACAGCTGGAGTCAGAGCATCTGCTCACACTGCTGCTGGATGCTTAAAACCTGCTTTACTAATAAATCATGTATCTCCTTTCTAAGTTATTACCACACAATTTACTGCCTGCACACTATAAATTGAGTTGTTTTGAATTTGTTGTAAAATTGGCTTGGGGATAGATTAAAAGAAAAAGAAATAATACCTTGTACAATTCACACTCATCCCCTGAAAACCCTTTGATGACGCTCAAGTGAATACAACAGCAGTGTCCTTCATAATACATAACACTTTTATGTGTATTATGATGATAAAAACTAATGGCACAAGTTGGTGTAATGGATTTCATTTCTGAAATGGCATCATCACAGAATCATAGCAAACAATAAAGAAATAAAGCCTTCTGATGAGCGCTCAAATGCAGTGCTTCAGACAATTGTGTTTTTTATTCACTCTTTATTTATTAACATATACAAACATTATTTAAAAAAATACACACATTACATTGTTTTTCTTTAGTCTGGCATTTAGCAGCAAATGTTACCTGAAGAAAACCTGATTCACATTTTCAAAAACCTGCGTACAAACTTCTACTTCCCAGTTTGGACAAAAAGGCAGAGCAAGCAGAAGGAGCGTCTTTGGGCTATGGGTGGCTGGGACTGCTGAGGGAAATCAGCCGGTGTCAGTGCAGAAAAATGCATCTGATCTTTTTAGCAGCAGTGAAAAAAATGCAAAGGCTTGCTATGATTCTTGGGTAATGAAGTTCAGTGCATCAGAGAGCCCACTGGACTGTGAACACTTCTGACATGGGCAAGGCCAGGCTGGTCACTGTCAAAACCTGAGGGAAGGAGAGACGTTTATATTCTTTGGCACAAAGACAGCGGGCAGTAGACGTGATGAGTACAAAGAGAGAACACACGGTAAATACATACAAAGGAGGAAACAGACAGGCTTATGTGTGGTATGATATTATCTTTCTGAGGAAGACAAACGTAAATGAAGGAGTGCTGAGTCACACAGAACTCACCTTGGTGTCACTGCGGTATGTAAAATCCCTGACTTTGTCCCCATTGGCTAACACATACAAGGGTGGTGAGGGCACCCCAAACACCTGCAGCCCCCCCAGCACCAGACCATCCAGGGCCCCGTTCAGTCTGAAGGGATCACTCACCACCTGAGACTGATGAAGACATTTAGGGACCATTTATGTTTTTGTCTTAATACACAAGGACAAGCTACTGTTGAGGTTTTTCAGCATTTAAAGGGACAGTTCATCCAGAAATCCAAATTACATATTTTGCCTCTTACCTGTAGTGCTATTTATCAGTCAAATTTGTTTTGGTGTGAGTTGTTGAGTGTTGGAGATATCAGCCGTAGAGATGTCTGCCTTCTCTCCAATATAATGGAACAAGATGGCACTCGGCTTGTGGTGCTCAAAGCGCCAAAAAATACATTTGAAAAACTCCTACATCCACTGAATGTATCACCGTGCAGAAGGAAGCGTGCATCTACTACTAGCTCACCTAGTACCGCTGAGCTAGCTAACGTTACAGCTCAGCAGAGAAGGATGCCGTTACTGTTTACATCTTGTGCTGTCGCAAGTACAATCCTCTTGTCCATGAGTAGACGCACGCTTCCTCCTGCGCGATGATATGATTGGCGGGTGTAGTTTGGTAGAAAGAAAATAGTTCCTACATGAAGCTGCTCACAACAAGGTCTGTGGATAATCTTGAGTAACCTGTTCATGATTTCTGGAAAGAGACATTACTGTTGTGTTTTTCAAATGTATTTTTTGACACTTTGAGCACCACAAGCCGAGTGCCATCTAGTTTTATTATAGTAGAGAGAAGGCAGACATCTCTGCAGCTGATATCTCCAACACCTGGCACCTCACACCAAAACGATCTAGATTGATTAACAGCACTACAGGTGAGAGGCATAATGTGTATTTTTAGTTTGGGGTTGAACTGTCCCTTTAAACAAAACTGAATCATCCAGTAAAGACACTTTTGAATCAAGTAGTAGTGCAGTAAAATGCAAAACACCACCTCATCAGCGTTCCCAATGCAAATACCACTCGTCTCCTCCCTACCTGTCCAGCAATGAAGATAATGTAACAATAATTTCCCATTTCAAAGGTGTCCAGACTGTCCCCGTCATCCCAGAACAAGTCGCCCCAGGCCCAGCCGCCCGCTGACAGAGCCACCGTCAAGAAGAAAGGGTTCTTGCGTGAGGCTGCGGTTGTCAAAGCAGGTTCCTTCACGAGAAAAGGCAGATCAAAGAAAACATAATGAAATCATACAAAATGCACTCTCCTCTTCTAAGTGTTTTGGCTTGTTTTCAGCTTTAAGACGTCAGTCAGGATGTCATGACAGTTATAGTTCAACACAACATTTGATCATGCACGTCCATGACACAGCCATGTTATTGATATCTAAGGTTACTGCTTAAATAAAGGGGTGACAAGTATGCTTGCACAGTGGCTAAAAAAAGCTACTAGAATTTAATCTACAATATACAGTATATCAACTGGGCCAAAATTTCAATCTTCTGCCAAGGTGCTGCATAGATTACAGTATCAAACAAAGCCTGACACCATGTTCACACTGGACATGGAAGTGTACTGATATGTCAGTTGTTGCTTGGCCATTCACACCAGAATAGCATTTCTCCATGCCAGCAAGCGATTCTGCTTCTCTGTTCTTTACGCTTTTTCAGTGCTTTCACGTCCAGTGTGAACCTGCCATAACAGCACAAACTGATGTACTGCACTAGTGGTAGCAAACTGTAATATCTGAATGAACAGTTCTCCAAACACTGGTACATACTGCTTGTTGATTTTACAAAGACCTCCTCAAACATGATTCAGCTAAACAGAAGCAGGAATTATAAGAAGGAACTCTAAGTACTTGATTCACCTGTTTGAATTATGTATTGTTGCTTCCCCCCAATCTTCAAATATTTTATTAATAATTCATCCCCCACATTTTGTCTCCTGCTGAACCAAAAAATGACACAGAAAGTGCGAAGATCAGCAGAATGAGCTGCATGTTGGCAGCAGACACCCACCTGCTGGGGGATAATGTGTCCTTCCCTTACGTGGATGTTGATGGTGTCCAGAGGGGCGGGCAGGAGCAGATACTGACCCTTACTGTAGAAAGGCTGACCCTAGAGAGCAAAACACAGATGACCAGAACCCAAAGGGAAACAGGGGAACACTTCAGTCATGCGTTACCACAGAAAGCATCAAACATGGTGACTCAAATATGATTGAAGTTTGCCATGAACTTTGGTTTAAAGCTTATATATGCCAGTGGTGCTGTGATACTATGGTATAGGGTTGAGCGACTCACATTGTGCAGGCTGTACCAAGTGCCAGGGGGCAGGTAAGCGGCCAGCTCTACTGCCCCTTGCTCTAACACTGGGCTAATGAGGAGTGAACTCCCCCACAGGAACTGACGGTCTATGGTCTGACAGTTAGGGTCAGCAGGAAACCTAAGAGGGACGGACAGATGAATGTTAAGGAAAGTGAAGCATGTGTTGTCCAAATCATTTCATTTACATGGGACTATAGAGGAGAGAGGACAGGACACATACTCCATGAAGAGAGGTCTGGCCACAGTGTCAGCAGACGTGTGTGCATGATGAAAGAGTGTGTAGAGGAACGGGAGGAGGGAGTAACGAAGGTTCAGTGCACTCCGCATGGCTGCCTGGGCCTTCCGTCCAAATACATAGGGCTCCTGAGGCTGAGGGACACATTGAAACACACAGACAATGACGGGATATAGAGTTACCTCAATTCATAATACATGAAACAGACTGCTCTAGACGCAGTGGAAAAAACAAAGGGCAGACACCTACATCCTAAAAACAAATGACTCAGTGAATCACACAGGTTAGCAAACGGATACAACTGTACAAGTACACAGAGAAACACACAAACAGTGTCTCTGTCTCACAGTGTTCAGGTTGTCATTGTGGTTTCTCATGAATGGGTAGAAGGCCCCGAGTTGCATCCAGCGCACACACAGTTCCTCAGTGGTGTTTCCTTCAAAGCCACAGATGTCTGCCCCCACCAGGGGCACCCCGAACAGGTTGAACTGCAGCACCGCTAGGAGGGGGACAGGTGTCAAAAGGTCAGTCTGAAACCATTAAATGATCTACTGTAAAATTCGGAATATAAGTCGCACTGGCATATAAGTCGCAGTCTATTTTTTAAGGTCTCAAACAGGGAAAACAAGGTTTTATATTATATTTGTTAATAAAAACGTTATACAAGTTATTCCTACACTGTTTCCCTTTATTTTTTAATTTGAAACACATTCAAAACACAATAACCTCTTAAGCAGCTTTGGTTACTTTTCAGATTGCAATATTCCAAACAACCTCTTCAGGAAATAAAATTATAATAACATCTGAGCCATAAAAATGAGTTTAAATTAACGTTAAACTTCTTTTTTCTCTTTTTTTTTCATGCATGTCTCTGTGACAGTATGGCGGCTTGTTCACTGGCTGGCTATGATGTCCGTCACAAATCTTTAGCTATGTAGCGCCATCTTGTGGGTCAAATTACCTATGTCAGCATTTACCTTGGTCTATAGGTCGCACCGGTCTATAACCCGCACCCAACTTTTTAGATGAAAAAAAGGGGAAAAAAACTGCGACTTATACACCGAATTTTACGCTAATTGGTCAAAGTGTGGTCTCTGGCCAATATTCCGCTGAATATTCACATGCATTCAGACGTCTGTGACAATGTTTGAACATATAAAACAACACAGAATTAACTTTTCAGAAGCTAAAGCTCCTCACCTGGGATGGAGAATCGAAGCTGCTCCCAGTCGCTCCTGACGTCTCCTGTCCACACTCCAGAGAAGCGTCCGATGCCAGGGAAAGAGGAGCGAGACAGGACGAAGGGTCTCTTCTCTCGTACTTTCACAAGAGCACTGCAGACGGCAACCGACCCCGGGATGTAAACAGTATACAGAGCAAATAATAAAAGAACAACTTGGTCAATATATGCTGTATACTCAGCTCAAAATTGAAACTGTTCTCACAGACGGTCTGTACTTCTACATCTTTTACGATTTTAAAACACCCAATAAACACACTGGCAACGACACAAGAGCAATTTAAATTTCAATGAGCTGAACCATTTCTTAATACCACTACTTAATACCACTACTTACACTAAGCTACGCTAAGCTTTTAAGCTTGACAGGAAGGTAAAAACATGCATGACTACCCTGTCAAAAGACTTTTTTTCTTACAATAGTGTGTTATCACTGTGCTGTAGCGCTGATGGCTTTCATAAAATAGATGCTAATTGCTAACAAATCATTACTTAATTTTATTCTGCTACTCCCACTGAAATAACACTACCCCTGCAAAACTAGCTCTGCAAACTGCATGTGATCAGTGCATGGTCTAACCCACTGGTTCCCAACTTGGGGGTCCCGACCCCTTCTAGGGGTCGCCAACGCTTCACAGTGGTTGACAAAGCCTTCTTGATTTTAAAGGGTGTAAGAAAACAGGTCTGTATCTGAGCATTTCATTCATTTCTGTGGCAAAATTAAATGAAATTGCTATCTTTAAAGTTTAGGATATGATTCAAGATATAAACTGGGAGGAGAAAACTGAGTTTGACCAAAAAAAAAAAGCCTAATTATATATGATCGTTAAAACTTAAAGAAATTGCAATGTGCAAAATTCACGAGAAATAATCTTCTTGACATTCACTGAATTAGCTCGTTTGACACAAACTTCCTGCAGTTATTGCACACACTATTTGGGTTAATTGTACAGTTTATTAGCTGTTATGTACTGTTATTGTTCATTCATTCATTCATTCATCTTCTAACCGCTTCATCCTCTTGAGGGTCGCGGGGGGGCTGGAGCCTATCCCAGCTGACATCGGGCGAGAGGCAGGGTACACCCTGGACAGGTCGCCAGACTATCGCAGGGCTGACATATAGAGACAAACAACCATTCACGCTCACATTCACACCTACGGACAATTTAGAGTTATCAATTAACCTAGTCCCCAATCTGCATGTCTTTGGACTGTGGGAGGAAGCCGGAGTGCCCGGAGAGAACCCACGCTGACACGGGGAGAACATGCAAACTCCGCACAGAAGGGCTCCCACGCCCGGGATCGAACCGGCAACCCTCTTGCTGTGAGGCGAGAGTGCTAACCACCACACCACCGTGCCGCCCACTGTTATTGTTGTGAACTGAATATAAAATATGTCACTTAGTCGGACTAAATGACAGAAAAAAAAAAGGGTCCCCTAAGGAAGAAGATTGGGAACCACTGGTCTAACCTGTGCGTAGCATAGGCTTCTGTCAGTCCGTACATATTGTGCAGGTTGTAGTGAGTGGACAGCTTCTGCTGAGCCGACATGCAAAGAGTTCCCGAGTTCAACTGGCCTCCAACCACCCCTGTTAATGTGACAGTCAGAGAGACACACAGGCTTCAAATGTATGCAACTTATGTAGCAATGAACAGATCAGTTATGCATTTATAGTCATTTACACAGCATCTTGCACAATAGCCACATATGTGCTTTAATGCGTGGACCAACTATAAATGTAAAACCAGTAATGTTTGTGTGCCTTTACATACTAGTAATGCATGACGCTGAATCAAGCACTTACTGGGCGTGTAGGGCGGGTGCTCAAGATCATTGTCAGGACAGCCCTCCACTGAGCCCTGCACAAAACTGGCTGGTTCATTCATATCCTGGGTGAAGCATGGCAGAATAACAACAGAGGATAAGTTATTCTATGTGTGGTTTTTAGGTGAACACAACACAACCTCTCATGTGCATGAAAACCTGACATACCTGATGTCATAGTGTTTGTGTCAGTGGCTAAATGACCTGTGCTCTGTGTGGGTGTCAATACTCACAATCCACAGACCGTCCACAGGAACTTTAGAATGAAAATCTCTGATGCAGTCCTCCCACCAGCGTCTGGTCTCTGGGTTGGTGAAGTCAGGGAAGGCTGTTGGGCCCGGCCAAACCTAGACACACAGTATGGAAGTGTGCAAAATGTGCATGACGTACACACAACACAATGGGACAACACAACGCATGGGAGAAAAAGAAGGCTAACCTTCCCTATCAGTACGTGTCCTGTGGCATTTTTAATAAAGACGTCTCGTTTCAGTCCATCATCAAAAGGCGAGTAAGTTCCAGGAGGGCTGGTGCTGCTGATCCCCGGGTCCTTACACAGAAGCAGGAGAGCGCCACTCAGTCACAAGTTAAGAGAGTTTTGCTGCCATCTACTGCTCATTTAGAGAATTACAACATCTTAGACCCAACTAAAACAACTGACATTAAAGCTGACAGTTCAATCAGCATCATCAGTCGGAGAGGTCTTTTAAACTTAAAGATGTCGCACCAGGATAAGGATGTACTTCATGCCTCCCTTATGGAATTCCTCCACCATCTCTGGGAGGTCCCCGAATCGCCAGGGGTCAAAGGTGAACACCCTGCGCTTATTTGCATAGTCCAGATCATTCCACTGCACATCCTGATGAGGAAAAAAGTAAAAATAATCTCAACTGGATGTCAGTATTGTCCACTGCTGATGAGAGCTGAGGATGTCTCAGAAAATTTTCACATCAGTGAATACTAGTTGGACTTTTGTCAAAATTAATACTGGCAATTTTCACACATTGACAGATTTCTTAATATAGTAAAAGTTGTACACAATAAATGCACATACGTGAGAAAAAAAAATTCTGTAAGTTGCTATAATTACTTCCATTTTACAGAGCTTTGTGAGTGCTTTGTTTACCATGGGGAATTCTGCATCGTGCATGCGCTGTGCCACACGCCGGGTTGTCTTAGTGGTCGTGTAACCCCAGCGACACAGATGAAAGCCCAACGACCAATAGGGAGGCATCATAGGATACCCTGGGGATAGATGAATGGCAACAGGAAAACGCATAAACACACTCTTTATCAGGTTGCCTCGGCACTCCTTCAAATATACAGCACACACAGTGACAAGCTTTTACAGGTAACTGAATGTCATCGCTGCTAAGACATACCAATGACCTGGAGGTACTGTCGTATTACGCTTTGAGGGTCAGGACCCAAGAAAACGTATAGGTCCAGGACTCCACCGATCGCCACCCAGGTGAGAGCAGGGGTCGGCTGCAACGTCACCTCTGCAGACACATTTGGAAAGGCATTCAGAAAAAATAAGCATTCTCATATGCTAGTTAAAATCATTCTGTAATGAAAATAATGACAAAAATTACACTGGGATGCTGCGTGTGTCTTATTGGAAAAGATAGCCTGGTACCGATTGCATTGCTGTTGAGAAGGAAAACTCCATGTGCCAAGCCGTCGTCCTCCTGTACTATGTAGAATGGGTGGGAGCCGTAGAGGTTAGCATCAGCCTGTAGAGAAAGACAAGTGTTAACATTTAGACTTGAACACACAACAGGAAAGAGGTAGAAATGACCAAAATGTGACTGTTCTGCAGATACAGCTTGATTAAAAATGTTGTAGGTCCAAATTTTTTTCTACTCTGGCTACAGTATGAAATCATAGCATGTCAGATTTGTTTCTACAGTCATCTGCTCCAGGCACGCTACTGCAAGTGTTTACAACACATAGCCAACAATGCTAAATGAAGCTACATGCTAGTGTCAGGAAAACATCTAAACTTGGGTGCAGATATTTTAGATTTTCCCCTGATTTCGGATCAGTTTCCGTCTGGAAGACGTTGGGTTGTCCATCCATTCATCCATTTTCATCTGTTTATACAGGGCCAGGTCGCGGGGGCAGCAGGCCAAGCAAAGCACCCCAGACATCCCTCTCCCCAGCAACGCTTTCCAGCTCCTCCTGCTGGACCCCAAGGCGTTCCCAGGTCAGATGAGATATGTAATCCCTGCAGCGTGTTCTGGGTCTACCCCGGGGCCTCCTACCAGGGGGATGGGCCTGAAACCCCTCTAACAGGAGGCACACAGTTTGGCATCCTGATCAGATGCTTGAACCACCTCAACGGACACCTTTCAACGCGAAGGAGCAGCGGCTCTTCTCTGAGCTCCCTCTGGATGTCCGACAACATCTAAACTTGGGTGCAGATGTTGTAGATTTTTCCCCGATTTTAGATCAGTTTCCTGCTGGAACATGTTGGGTTGTGGTTTGAGGATTTTAATGGTGATTTTTCACAGTAAAAAGTGCCACTTTTCTCTGTTACAGTCACTCCCCTGGCTGAAATGACGGTGCCGAGATGTCAGAATACAGAAGACCCGGAAATGCTGACCAGTCAGAGCAGATTGGGTTTTTTTAGGAGGGAGGCTAAAAGAGACAGGTGCTAAACGGAGCATTTCAGACAGAGGGTGAATACAGGTGTTCCAGCACAGACAGTTTGGGGAAAATAAAAAGTTTTTTGAACATTAAAGCATGTAAACATGTTCTAGTAGAAACCTTAATTAAATACTATGAACTTAAAAAAGGAGCATGAGTTTTAAGTTTTGATTTATGTAGGCTCTGAAGACTGGAAGAGGTCAAACTATCCATTTCACCAAGACAGAGAAAAATAAACAATTTGTGCAGCATGACCCTTCTGATTTTCCCTTTAGAGGGGTTCTGAACCTCAGGTTGGGAGCAACTGCAACAGACTCACATGAGGCGCCGTGTCTCTGTTCCACAGTGTCAGAGAAGTCCAGTTAAGGTCCAGGAGGAGGGAGGTGTAATGCTCCCCGAGGCCAGACACAAGGGGAGAGGCCAGTGCGGTCGACAGCTGCAGGTACTGGTCAGCAAACAGCAGCGGAGCTACCGTGGTATTCACACTGGACAGGCGGGACACAGAGAACAAACAATGATGCACTTCATGATGATCATGATGAAGACAATCATCACACCACCGGTCATTTTGCGCAGTTGTGTTATCTGTGACTAATAAGATAAAATCAGACAAGAGAAATGTTCGTGCTCCAGATGCTCAGTATAAAAATGAAATAAATACTGTATATGTCTTTGCCTATATTTTTGTATTAATGCATTATTGCACCTGAACTTTTATCGATGGACGGCACAAGCTGACTAAATACGAGTCAGTACATGTCAGATATTGATGGACATAAGTAAGACTATATAGATGCCATCCATATAATGCATCCTATATAGACTGAAACCGAGACGAACTACTCACATCACCCTTCCATTAGATTTTCGCCGCACTATGAGGCCAAATGGGTCAGAATGGTATTCAGTGGTGTAGAGGGCTTCTTGGGGGTCAGCTTTGCTCTCAGGAACACCAGCTGGGAGTTTCACCTCATATCGCTGAGACGATGGGTCCTTTAACTTTAGAGAAAACAAGTGTCAATTTTTTAACCAGCACTTGCAAAGCACACCTAATAAACAGTGTTTAAAGAGCAGTAAGTGTGATCTTATACATATGATTTTTAGTGAGTCATTCACACATATTTTCAAACAAAACCACTGCAAAACCCCAGCAAGTTTCACATTAAGATATTCAGATCTACATTTTCTACATGAACATAATAAATCACTGAGAAAGACGTTTACTGGAGAAATCCAAGTATATACTAAAAACGACTCCATCTTACCTTTTTCCTAGGCTTTTGTGACAAAGTTAGCAAATGTAAATCAGCATCAAACATCCATTACAAATGTTTGATTATCTGTACACCATAATATTTCATGTTTCTGTTGAGCTGTTTCATGGATAATAAACTCACTTAAATCATCAGTATGTACAACACAAAAGACATTAGGACTCGCTGTCCACCTCTCCAAAATCACACAGCTCACGCAATCTGTTTTCCTCCCAGATATTTTTGAATCTGCCAACCTAAATAGTGAGACGAAGACATACACTCACCAGCCACTTTATTAGGTACACCTGTTCAACTGCTTGTTAACGCAAATAGCTAATTAGCCAATCAGGTGGCAGCAACTCAATGCATTTAGGCATGTAGACATGGTCAAGACAACCCGCTGAAGTTCAAACCGAACATCATGATGGGGAAGAAAGGTGATTAAAGTGATTTTGAACGTGTCTGCAGAAGACCATCTCTGAACAAACAACACGTCAGACCTTGAAGCAGATGGGCTACAGCAGCAGAAGACCACACCAGGTGCCACTCCTGTCAGACAACAACAGGAAACTGAGGCTACAGTTCACACAGGCTCACCAAAACTGGACAATAGAAGATTGGAAAAATGTTGCCTGGTCTGATTTTTGCTGCAACATGAAAGCATGGATCCATCCTGCCTTGTATCAACGGTGGGGGATATTTTCTTGGCACACTTTGGGCCCCTTAGTACCAACTGAGCATGGTTTAAACACCACAGCCTACCTGAGTATTGTTGCTGACCGTGTCCATCCCTTTATGACCACAGTGTACCCATCTTCTGATGGCTACTTCCAGCAGGATAACGCACCATGTCACAAAGCTCAAATCATCTCAACATGACAATGAGTTCACTGTTCTCCAGTGGCCTTCACAGTCACCAGATCTCAGTCCAATAGAGCACCTTTGGGATGTGATGGAACAGGAGATTCTCATCATGGATGTGCAGCCGACATATCTGCAGCAACTGTGTGATGCTATCATGTCAATATGGACCCAAATCTCTGGGGAATGTTACCAGCACCTTGTTGAATCTATGACACCAAGAATTGAGGCAGCTCTGAAGACAAAAGGGGTCAGACCCTGTACTAGCAAGGTGTACCTAATAAAGTGCCCGCTGAGTGTGTTTTGCTCTTGCAATACATTTCCCATTCAAACTATATTACAGTCACCAATACTTCATACACAAATCAACAGGTTGCAGTGGAAAAGCAGAGTACTGGGTACTCACAGTGATGTGTAGGCAGCCTGCAGTCTCTTCTATGATTTCTAGGTGCAGAGTGGAGATATCTCTGGGGAGATATGATGGGGTTGCACGAGTCAGGGTAGCCTCCTGGCCTCGCCTGGTGGGAGTGAGGGGCCCCATTTCGTAGCCAGGGTACAAAGTGGGGTAGAAGCACGTAGGTGGTCCTGCAGAGTTAGGCAGTGGGACATAGCAGCATCCCCTCTCCTCACACTCTGCCTGGCTGAGCACCCTGTCCCTGGCACAGTCAAACCTACTCTCTGGAGCCATGGTGCATTTACTGTCTCTGGAAATGTCAGTGTCTGTGGAGCTTTCTGGGTGCACAACATTGTTCTGTAGTGTTACTGGATTATTATTAACAAGTCTTTCATGTGCTTTGGTTTTACTTTGCATGGTACTGACTGATCTAACCAGTCTGGGGACATGGTTAGACAAGCACAAACATGTTAGGTTGAGGAGGAGCACGGCTACAGCTACATTAGTCGACAGACCCATAGCCTCGTCAGAGATGCTATGTCTGGTTAAAGGGCATTTAAGGCGAGCTCTGCATAAACATACACTCCTTACCGTGCTAATGATGTAAATATTCAATAAAAGAGTACGGTTTACTCACTACAGACAGCCGACATGAACATATAGCTAATGAATTATCACTTAACGTTACACTCACAGTGAAGTTTATTTTGTTGACGTTGAACCGTTTTTTTCTGGCTCTGTAGCAGCGTCATAAGTTAGCCGTTAGCTTTCGAGCAGTTCAGTGTCGGAGCTCTTATTTAGCATTTCCTTCCAACCAAGTGGCAGATAAGATATGTCGCAAGGATGAGGAACGAGAAGAGTTTTAGTCGAGAGGAATTTTAGTGAAATAATAAGTCTACAATGTAATAACGTCTGTAAAAGACGGAGCAAAGTGCAGGCTAACATCAAACTAAGGCAAGCATACTAGGACAAAAGTGCTAAAACTTCTGCCGTTACTTCTCCTCCCTCTCCTCTCGAGCTTCTTTGAGTCAACGAAAATAACGTTATTTTAGACTTAAAACATGTTTCCTTCACAAATGTAGATGGATTTGCATCAGAAATTTTGATTTTAATTATATCTACTGATGATTAAGTCCTAATTCAGAAACATTTGCTTTCACACATGTTGCAGAAATAGTATGTGCCATTAATTAAACTTGGGGGACATTTTTGATTCTTGTCCTACATGTCTGAAAACACTAATTGCTTACTAATTTTAATTTGTGAAATTTCTAAATAAAAAAAAAAAAAGTTGTTTTTATACTTATCTGCACTTAAGATGTATTAATTTCGTACTGACTTAAAATTTTAATCAAGGAAAAAAAATCTACAGGCTAAAAAGAGAGCTATTAAAAACAAGATCCATACTGTGATATTTGGTTTCCTGATTAATGGCCACACTAACATCAATATTGTATACGTCAAACATTAAAATGATGTAATACTTTGGTCTGAATGATCTCTACTGATGGTCAAGTCCTAATAGGCCCAATAAAAAATACATTCACGTGTTGCAGAAATAGTATCAGCCATCAGCTAATAAAAAAAACACCTGTAAATCTGATGACCAAATAATAATTTAACTGACTTACCTACACTGACAGAAAATTTCCTTTTGTGTTTAGCCATATCAAAGCCACAGCCATTAACTTGGGATACAGTTTTGATTCTTATCATGTCTGAATTCACTGCGAATGGTCACTCACTGTTAGGCATGAATTATCTCAAAATTAGGTTGTTTTCATTCTTATCTGCACTGAAGATGTAGTAATCCCAAATTGACTAACCTAACTTGATGTACTATCAAAACAAAACCTGGTCTGGTCTAGAATGCTCTAAACTTGAACTAACATCAAACAGCTCCATTTATGCACAACTTTCAGTGGCTTTATGTGATTTTATAATACATTCAATAATTAATAATAAAGCACTGACACTTACGACCCTTTACCTTTGGAACAACTTAACAGTTGTCATAATTTTACTTCAACTGTAAACACTGCAGAGTTGTAATGTATCATTTAAAAAATACTTGAATTTATGTGCACCGACTTTACTGTTAAAAAGTTTTCACGTTATTTGGACAGTGTTAATATTATTAATTAAAAAGCTTGATGTGAAGTGTTAATTTGTGTTTATTTTTAGAGTACAGGCCTAACATGTCTGCCTTATAAAGTTTGCCAGTTGCTGTAAATTCATATCTTCATCCTAACGACCACTACTATCAATTGAACTTTAAAGGTCGATGTAGATTGTTCAAGAAGTTACAACAAAACACTGACATTGAAAAAGAAAAGAGTTTATTATATTCAGTGACATGTTTTGCATATATTTAAGAACATTATTGTTTTCAAAAGCATTTAACATAAGTAAATACAATCAAAAAAGTACAGGTGAGCACTGTAGCCTGTCTGGCTTCACTTGTAGTTTCATATTAAGGACAAGCATGTTTTCATTATTTGTGTAAAGCATATTCAAACACACATCCATTAAATTCCATACTTTGCTACACACATTTTTCTGTTGCACATCATTATGTATACACATTCTTCTCTGACTGTACATTATGTTGCTGTTTAGCTTTTAATACATTTGTTGTTATAACAATGATACAATTCCAATGAAAATAGTTGCATTTAATTCCATTTCTATTTACACTGAATCCAGGAAAATGTACAAGAGTGAGTAAGCTGTCAATGATCTACTAGAAGCCCAGATGTACACACGTGGAACCAAAGTTCATCTTGTGAGCTTTTTTTCTATCCAGTAGAAGTCTAGTTCTGTTTCTTCAGGATCACACAAAATGTGAGCCAGTTCCAGTTCAATCAGATCACAGATCTACAAACATTCTGATTAAAAAAATACTATAACAAAAACAGGAAACATATATCTGGATACATAAAAATAGATAAATCTAAACAGGAAATTGAAGGTTGTATTGAGAAGCACTGAGTTGTAGAGTAAAAAATATTCAGTTTACATTGTTATTACTCTGAGAAACCAGAGTCAGTCATGTCATAGTCCATGTTTCTATACAAAAAAAATCTGGTTTGTGATTTCTATGACACTAATGCTGTATTTTTTAGTTCACTTACATATATATATATACACAAGAGGGGACAATGCAAACTGCAAAATACAAACTGTCATAAGAAGGTACTATGCCTATGTTTCAGCAAGACGATGTACAGCCATACATGACGGGATCACTGTTCAAAGACAAACTATTGTTTGAAAGCCTGTGTGTTTTGATTGGATCTTTTTGTAACCTGTTCTTGCTCTTGGTAATGAGGTGGTACTAGGCCCATGTTTCAGCAAGATGACATATAGCCACATGTGATAGGCTCATTGTTGAAAGACAAACTACCTCTTCACAGTGATGTTGTAGGCAACGGGCCCTCTGAATGTGAACCCCAGGTAGAATGTGATGTTTTCATTACTATGAGGCACTGAAGGAACATGAAGAGGCAAGATATTGAACTTCTTTTTCCGAGGGCCTTCGAGGTACACCACTCCGTTGTCAGTCCATCCAGAGACACACTTCAGCATCGTGGCAATCTCAGGCAATTTCCATGCCTCACCTCTAAACCACTTCATGCGTTTCTCAGAGGCTGAGAACACCTTTGTGACTGTTTCAAACTTTTTCTTGTGGACAAATTTGTCCAATCCATTCCCATTGCCCAGGAAAAAATGGGTGTAAATCCGTCTTTTCCTCTGAGGAATGTCCTTCATCTTGGTCCAATAGTCTTTTTCCAGGTGTTCAACAGCCGATTGCACTATTTCATACTTGGTTTCTTTCTCAAGGACTGTGTCATGATCATCAGGCCAGAACAGCAGGGTAAGCAAGAACAGGGCACTTGGTAAACATTTCCTTTTATCAGATGGGAACTGATAACACAGTGCGTGCAGATTTTTGAGAGGAGCTACCTTTTGATTTTGTGGTGACAGGCAGTTCAGAGTAATGTGGGCCACGATGTAATTCACAATATCCCTTTGAACAAATTTGGCCTTGATTGGATTGCTGGGGTAGAGAGAAAGGATGGTCTCTAGAAGAGGTACTGCATCCCTCTGGTCAGTTAGCTTGGAGAGGATGGATGTAATGTTACCTCCACCAAGATGATAGATGATCATGCGTTTTTGGAAAGGAGTCAGATTGTCTGGGATTGACTGCCCATGCTGTAGTGCAGTAGAATAAGCTTCACTGAAGTACTTCCCATACTCTGCAGATTTTTTTGCCAACCATTTCAGTGGCTGGCTTATCTGCTCTTCAGGACTTTCAGGGGTCTCTTCTTCATCTGCACCAATGTCTGTCTGGAAGTAGCTGAGGTCTTCTGAAATCCATTCCAAGGTATCTTGCATTGACTTGTGAATTTTTTTCACGCGGTCATGAAATGGTTCCCAGACATGTTTCACGTCCTCTGGAATGTAATCAGTTAACAGGTACTTCATACACTCTGCATGGCCATTGGCTCTGTTTGAAAACACTTGCGATGATGACATCAGTTTGAGCAGGCTGCAGCCGACCTCAACTTCAGCAAAAAACCCAGAACTGCTTACATTTTCCATGTTTGCCTCAGATGCTTTCTCACATTCTTGGAAACACTCCAGGGCTTTCAGGGCAGTCTCCATAGCATCTGCAATATTTTGGGCTGTCTTTGGTACATTGTCATGGTCAATAGCTTTGCATTTAGCCTGGAACCATTTTTTGTACACCTGCCCTTTTGTGTTGAGTATGTATGAGTTGTTGGGCAGCAGTTTAGCTGCTGTCTCTGCCCAGTGTTTTGCCTCTTCAAACTTGTCATAAGTATAATGGAGACGAGCAAGTTGTTGTGCAAAGAATGGATCTTTATGAAAACGCTGAAATGCTTCCTTGAGTAACTCAATTGCTTTGCCTGGGCTTTTCTCCTTTTCACATACATGCTCAATCAGAGGTGAGAAAAAACTATCATATTTGTCCCCTTTGCTTATTCTGGCTCGCCTTATGAAAAGGGCTCTCAGAAATGACAGATATTCATCCCTTCCAAATCTGTGCTCAAAGAGCACGTTCTCACAGAGCAAACTCTTTGCCAAACTGCTTTGGGTCTGTTTGTTCCCCAAAAGTTGTTTGAGAATTTCTTCTGCAACGAGTGGGTGGATGATTCTGATTGATTTAATTTGTGTCTTGTCATCTCTCAGGTGCAAGAACACTAGTTTAGCCTGATCACTGAGTGATTTCTCAAACTCGTGCTGGCGAAACCTTTCCAAGTGAAAGGTTAGGGCAAGCAAAGCTTCACAATGGGACAGAGAGATGAAAGAGTCTTGAACATAAGTGTTCAGCAGTGCTACATAGAGAATGAGGCGAGTGACAACAGATTGACGGTCAATGCCTTGGAGCAAATGTTCCACAAAATGTTGAACATATTTCTCATTGAAGCCTTCACTCATCAACACAAAGGTCAGGATGAATCGAGGCTCATATTGTTTCTCAAGCACCTTTCGTTTTCCAGCAAACTTCTTCTTCTCTTGATCAGACAGCTCATGAGTGACAGACACATTGTGCAATACCGACTCCTTGCATCTTTTCTCTGGATCATGGGATCGTCTGCAGCTCAACAAAATGAAACACAGAGTTTGATACTGGATTCTTTTCGTGTTAATGGCAACCTCCAGTTCATTCCTGAGATCATCTAGATATTCTTTGTCTGAGTCTTCAATGAGGAGCAGCACAGGAAGACATGTCTGTGGATCTTTTTCTTCATATTCTCTTAGTTCAACTACATGTTGCGCAACAAGAGAAGCTGAGTATGAAGGCTTTACAACTGCACACCTTAGATCTTTCCTGTTGTTCCATAGCACTTGTCTTGCGACAGTGCTTCCTCCACTTCCTGGATGATGGTAGATGTTTATACTCTTTACTGGAGTTTGATCTGCATTCCATTTCAAAGCATCATTGAGAAGTCTGGAAACCTCATGATAAGCATCTCTTTCAATTACCTCTCCCAAATGCTTCTGTTCAGCAAGCCAGAAATTCAACCAGTTCACTTTCCCACCACGATAGAACTGCTCTTCAATGTTTGCTTTCTCCTCATTGATGAATTCTTCACTTGTTTCATCGCAATGATCGACTGTCAGAATTTCCAGAGAATACATCTGTTCCTCTGCCTGTGTTTCTAGCAGACATGTTCCTTTCACAAAGACTGGTAGATGTTGGCTGGCATGTGCTTTTACAGGTTGTATTTGCTGCAGAGTTGCATTAACATGACTCATTTTCATCCCAACAACACTGCAATTGTTCACAGTTTCACTCTGTCCACATGAGACCTCTGCAAAGCTTTGCCACTTCTGGAAGTTTTTCTGTGATTCACAGATACAGACAATATCTTCGTGGCCTTCCATGTCTGTGAAAAACTCATAAAAGGTGAGCAAAAGTGGTTTCTCAACTGGTGATGTGAGAAGAAAAATGACCTGGAATGTCCCCTTTGGTAAGATTTGCTTACAGATCAAAGACACAGATTCCCGCAGGATAGTGACTTTTGTCTCAATCCAAGTAATTCCATCACATGGAGTTTCATTTCCTTTGAAGTCAGTACAGCCATTACAAAAGATCCAGCTAGTTTGGTCAAACAAATGCAAGCTGCTTGTGAATTCTTTGATGCTTTTGTCACCAGATATCCTGTAGCTCTGCAGAGAATGCATGTTTGCAGCGTGATGCTGAAGGTATTTACTGCAAAGACATGTTTGCAGCGTGATGCTGAAGGTATTTACTGCAAAGACCTGAAATCTTTGAGTCTGGGTCAAAGTCAAACACACAGAATAAGTTCATGTTAAGCAGCCAGTCAATGTTGCAGAGGTCCTCAGGTTTGAATTTGTTTGTGACGAGTATGAACCATTTCTCCTTTTCAATTAATTTCTTCCCACTAGTCATTAGCATTTTGAGTTTCCTTCCAAGGTCTTGGCAGAATTCTGGAGCGCTGAAGAACTGACCTTTCTCTGCTTCTTCTCTTTGGGCATCCCGATCTTTGACTCGCTCATAAAAATCACTTCGGTCTTTGTCGCTTACTGGCTCTGTTTTTGAACCCACCCTCCGCAGAATCATTTCTTTCTCAAATTCTACTTTGTTGGTTGACTCTTTGAAGTTTGGCAGACGAACCGAATACACCTTGCTCTTAACAATACCTATTGAAGGCACAATGTCAACCTCTACCACATACCTCTTTTCTGTACTTTCTCGATCCATAACCTCAATGAACCTTGGTGGCCGCACACACTGGCGTACATGTTCCTCGTTCGAGGAGAAACTCCTTTCAATGTAGTCCAAAGCATCTACATAAATGTCTTTGTCTTTTACAGGGATACCAATGATCTCACCATGCACGTATCCTGCATCCTCCTTGCTGTCCATCACACCAAAGTGTATTGTGCCATTTGTTCGGATATTCATACAACCAGCCGCAAATTTAAGGACCTCTTTGGCAAACTTAGCCTGGAGTCTTGTGCGATCCAATTGAGCAGCTGAAGCAAGAGACTTAAACTCATGGCATGGAGATATTAGGTCAAAAGCACCTGATTCAGGTTGCAGGACACTGTGCTTTACATATATGAAATCAATCCCTTCTTGATCAAATGGGCGTGGTCTGCAGTCTTCCTTTGACGTCAACACACTTTGTTCTTGGCCTGTTTGTCTGTCCTTCAAGACATTTGGATCTCTCTGAGGAGTCTGTGCTGAAGGACTTTCAGTTGTTGTAGGAAAACACTGAACTGATTTCTGTTCCAACTCAGTTGTTTTGCCACTGGTGGTCTTTTTCTTCTCTTGAGACTTCTGTTTGGAGCTGATGAGCTCATTTCTCTTTTGAATAATCAAAAGAGCAGGCCCTGATTTCATGCAAATCTTTGACTTCAAAAAGTCCTCATCCAGTGCAAGTAGGATCTGTCCATCTACTTCTTCCTCATAGATCTTTTCTATATACTGCTCCTTCACTCCAAAAGACCTTAGCCAGGTGCTTACTTGAGATTCAGTCCAACCCTTGGGTGACTGCCCAAGTTCGTCAGCTGTATAGTAAAAAAAATAAACAGAAAAAACAATATGTCTAATTATTACAACATATTGAAGATTCACCATAGTTCTCTTCCACACTTAAGGCATATTTACAGTTCACAAATTTAGAGATATTTGGTAGTAGCACATGCTGTAATCCCTGACAATATTCTAAATTTTCCATTTTGCCACCCAATCCCATGAAATGTCCAAACTCAACAATGTCTTAGTCTGTCTCTAAGTGTTATCTCACTTCACTGGGCTATCTCGGCCCCAAGCCCACTAATTCCTATTGCACACTTAAATTTTTACTCTGTAATTGTTTTTTGGCTTCTTGGGTCAGAGAAATAAGTTGTAAACACGAACTGAAATATAACACAGTGACAGTTTTGGCAAACGGTTGCGTGTTTGCATATCCAGCAGACACAAGCAAACTTCAGCATTCTTTTGGAGTCATGTTTTTGGCCACCCCAACACCTAGTTGGTGTCTTCCAACTATATCTGGCTCCTCAGCTGCTATATGTTCCATTATGTTCACCAGCTTGTCGCCAACTTTCTATGTCTGTTGTTTGGTGCTGTGTAGGTGGCATACAGAGGTTAATCAGAACCATACTATCAAAGAGTTACTGCTAAAAACAGCTTCAGGTGTTCACGCTTTTCTTTGTTTAGCTTAAAATGCTATTAATAAGCTGATGGCACACTAAAATGTAAGTGAATTCCACCAGAGATAAAAACTGATAATTATACCATTCTCATATGGTTCTAAGAAAACTCCAACTAATCATTGCATTCGGACCGAATGCCATCATTGGCCGAGCGTCCTGTCTGTCTTCCCCACGCGCAGGCCTCCGACTGGACTGATGTAACCGCTCGCGATGGCGAAGACTGATGCAGCTTCATCCTGAGCTAAAAAGGGACGAGATGGTCGCAGAGTTTCTGCTGGACAGGTATTTTTAGTTTGCCTCTAATGTAACATAGGCTATAACATTATATATGACAACACAGCATCCAGTTGCTAACGGTTAGCCTTCTGTAGCCTAATGTTGCCTGAGCCTCTGTATTATCTTCCTTGTTTGTTGCCAGTCACCAGTACTATCTAACGTTAGCGTTTACGTTATATTATAAAACTCATCAGTCATGACTGACCCCAGATAAGTTTCAAAACTCATTTGACTTCGCAGGACAGGTAACATTATCTTTAGTTTGCTTCTAATATAGCATATGACAACACAGCATCCAGTTGCTAATGGCTAACGTTAGCCTACTGTAGCGTAGCCTCTGAAACATTAACGTTATCTTCCTTGTGCGTTTCCACTTACTAGTAACGTTAATGCTACTATCTAACGTTAGCACTGTAACCTTATTCTAAATCTCATCAGTCATCACTGACTCAGGTTGAGTTTTAAAACTCCGGGGTTGCGTTTGATTGTCTTGGTTGTAACGTTACACTCGCTCTCCTCTTCCATGTATCTAACGTTACCTTACCAACACCTACGTCTATCATAGACGTCATGAGGACGTAATGGAAGAGGGGGGAGTAGGCCTTTGAAGAGAGGTGGAGTTACAGGCCGGAGTTGTGGATGTTCAAATTTTTTTTAAGTGCTGTGTGAAATGCAAGAAAGGCAAGAGTAGCTTTAAGTAGAATTGCAGCATTGGGTGGAAAATGTGGGTTTGTCACCATTACTTTAGCATTGCACATTGTCATTTAACTCATAAATAATAAAATATGTGTGAGAGTGAGTGGACCTGACATGTCCCTAAACCTCTGACGCTGTCGCTCCAGTTAACTAAATACAATGAATTCTGCATAATAACAATTGCTGATTGTAAAGCACCTTTAACTGTAGAAATTTCACTAGTATGAGCCAATTTAACACATAGCTAAGCAGCTTACCTGAATCTGACAACCTCCTCATCAACCGTTGTGACTTCTTAAATAGAGCATCGATTCATAACTGAGGCATTTCTCAGAGACAGAATGCTCATCTTTCGACTTCCCGTCCACAGAATGGTAAAAACACACATACAGGTGCTCAGATGTGCACAGCTGCTCCTCTTTAGGAGATGGGTGCATGTCATAAAATGCCCCACCATACTCTGACCTCCACACCTATTATGATTGTAGCATTGTGGTAATTGCTTTCTCCTCTATCTAGTTTTTATGGTACCCTCTGACTAAACTTATTATACTCAAAATCACAGCCTTCATTGATCATGTATGGCTAGCTGGCTTAGGTCCCTCTCAACCAGAAGTAGGATCAAATCCAACACAATACATCAAAATCTCATAGCCTATATAACACTTACCCATGATTTTCTTTCTCCTTTCACCACACTATCAGCCTTGGTGTTTGTTATCACCTTCCATCTGCAAAAACACAAAAAAAAAGTTACACATTCATTCCATTATCATCCTGCGTGTTCATAGATGAATATGAGGTAAATGAAGCTGGCTCAGAGGTAGATTTATCTCATCAAACTTTGTCATAAAACTTTAGAACTGGAATCACAGAAAGCTTTAGTTCACATTATCTCCTGGTCCAGTCATTGTACTGGGAGAACATGGTGCCAAAATTCATGCAAAAAACTGTTAATAAGTGTCTTCTTTGTGTGTGCAAATTTTACACGTCTCATTGAAATTGCAGCTCCACAGATACTGGATTTCTGAGGCCAATATTTGCTTGCCAACATTTAGCTGATAATGATATGCCAAATATTAGACGACTAATCAACTTTAGTTGAGCTGACTTTGTTGAATCAATAAAGCTTGTAGTTTAATACAAACATTTTTTCAGTTGTTAACAGTGCTTGTTACCAAACAGCCTATTTATACACCAAGCAGATACAAAGCCACGTTATTATTTATATAGGGTTAAGTGTCTGGCCTCCCGATTGATGCTAACGTCTCCTTTTCCTTTTCCTTTTCAAATCAACTTTATTTATATGGCACTTTTCATACAACAGTAACACAAAGTGCCAAAGAACCAAAACAGAAAACAAAAAAAGAAAAGAGAAAACCCAACCCTCCCACCCCACATAGAGATACATAAATATACACATACGCACACGCGCACACACACACACACACACACACACACACACCCACACCCACAAGCTCACGGCCAAGCACCGAGACCCGAGGCCTTTTTGTATTGTGTCTGTATTTCAATATATGTATAAAACAAACTGTTTTATAGTTGAAGCATTTAGTTTACATTGTTTTGTCATGTTGCTATTTGCTTTGGTAATTTATTAATTCCTTTCTCTTTGTCTTTGAGTTACCTGAAGTTGTATTCACTTCCTGGTTGGAGTTGGGCAAAATATGTTGTTGAGGGCGGAGTCTGGTTTTATCCAGAATGTCATACCTTGGATCAAACCAAGAGCTGTGACATCATTGGGGAGATTAGGGGTTTGTTTGTGTTAGTTTTAATCATTGTCCATGCAAGTTTTCCCTTTTGTGTTTAAGCCAGTATATGTTAACCTAGTGGGCTCTAGTTTCGCAGACCGGGTGAGGCAGGGGCGCAGCGCACCTGCGCTTCGCCAACTGGGTGTGGCCAGGTGGATTTTGCAAGTTTGGCACACCGTACACCTGACGCAGCTACTCCTCTTTCCCACCTCCGTCCCTCCTACCTGCGCAAGTTGGAAAGAGGGAGGAGAGAAGGTGTGGAGTGGGTTTTACACACATCACACCAATCAAATTAGCCCCTCTCCTCGCCCTTAAATGCGCCGCGCGAAGGCGTAATGAGAGTTTACTCAATTCGCCATGGCAGAAGAGAGCAGCAGCGTCAGACGGCCAAACTTCTCCCAGGAGGAAACTGATGTTTTGGTCCGGGAGGTCCAAGCTCGCAGTGTCCGAATATACGGAACTGCGAGCAGACCTCCACGGGCTGATGATGCAAAGGTAGCCTGGGAGGAGGTCACCACAATTGTAAATCAATGTTGCGTTTCTCTCGTGCGCGCGCGCTCTCTCTTTCTCTCTCGCAGTCTCACTCTGTTTCTTTTCTTTTGACTTTTCTAAGATGACAGATGCTGAATATATACTCCCTATCTGATGCTGTGGCTGTTTGTGGTTGGCTGAGAGGGATGTGAACTCATTAGTTTGCAGCTGTGTTAATCAAATCAGGTTGGGTTTCCATTACGCGTGCCAAACGTGCCAAACGGTGCCAATCCCCTTTGATCTGACATCAGATGTGACGGGACAGTCGATATAGAGATACATTTATGTGCTGATTGCAGATTGAATAGTGGTTTTTTTTGGGTATTTATTGCATTATTAATGTGCCTGATATTGTGGAAACCTGCCTGTGAGGTTTTGGTGACTTGTGCGCACTGTCCGCCGGTCAGCCAAACTTCAGCGTACACCGGCTGCGCGCCACCTGCGTTGACAGTAGACCTGGTTTCAGCTGGCGAGCTTTTAGCGCACCTTCGGTGAAGCCTTTTGGCACAAAACTGTCACTGCGCCAAGCTGGATCTGTCGACACCTCCCCCTGCTGCACCGCCACACCCATCTCAGCGCACCTCGGTCTGCCAAACTACCAAACTGAGCGCGCCTCGGGTTGCGCTGCTCGAAACTAGCTCTGCGCGAGGTTCGCCACCCTGCGCTGCGCCGGGAAACTAGAGGCCAGTGTCACATGCTGTTAGGTCTGTTTGTTGAGTTTATGTCTAGCCTTTTTTCTAGAGTTATGTTCTGTTAAGCTCTTTTAAAGGCCCTATAACCCTAATTCTGTTACCTTCATTAATTTGCTTTGTAAAATTATTTTTTGGGGGAAATAAACCCACCGTTTTTTAACTGTAAATCTGTATTCTTTGTGCTGTGACTGCTTGGTCCGTGACAATTTAGTAACTTTTTTCAACATAGAAATCTCAAACCACTGCCGTTATAGAGAGTGACAGCCCTAAACACTTCACACCCAGGAAATCTTAAAGACTACTACTAAACAACTTAGCAAATCATGGTTATCAATGACCTGTTTCCCCAATTATACATGTTTCAAGGTTGTCATTTCAATAGCTTGCTTATTTCTAAAAATACTGACATCAAATTGCCTGTCATGTCTTGGACCCTATCTCACAACTTCCACAGCTGTTAAATTGTGATAAAGCCCTTAGCATATCCCATGACATCATTATCAGTGACCTGTTACCCAACTACACACATTTCAAGGCGTTAATTTCTATAGCTTGTTCATTTATGAATATACTGACATCAAACTACCACTCACATGGGTTGGACATCCTCTAACAACGTTCACATCTACTAGAGCGGCAGTGGTTTGAGAATTCTATGTTGAAAAACAAAAACAAAAAATTTCATATTGAAATGGGTCACATTGCACTTTTATGACGGTCCCTAACTACGCCTATGGCAGGAGTGTTGGACAGACATCTGGTCCATTGCACCTCAACTAGGCGACATCGTCATCTTTGGTGATTTTGAGTTAATCAAAATTGCGAAACGTTTGCCTAAATTAGCTCTTTAATATGTTTTTAAAAACTGGGAGAAATCGAGGCTTTGACATGGAGCTATTGAGGATATAACAGCTGTGAAAAATGACAAAGATCAAATATAAAACACCAGTGACGGATAGCCGACTTCAATAACTTTATAAACCACAAAGGAACAACAAGCATGGTGTGTGGGCGGTGCACATGGAAAAAGTTTGCTTAGGCGGCTTTTTTTCCCCTGACCTTAACCTAACCTTTCTGGTGGCAAACTTCTCCCAACAATGTGGGCAGCGTGTCCCAGCCTGGGCATCACTTCATAGTGTCCCCTAAAAAGAGTTTCTGTTGTGCTGTGAGCTTCTTGCACTATTTTTGTAAATAAATTTAATGTTTTAGTGTGTTGATGTTTTTCTATGTCGTTAAGTTCGTGAATGTCTTCTAAATGCTGTGCATGTGTTGTCAAGTTGGTGAAGCTGTTTCTTCAGTTGCATGCGATTTCTTTATTTGTAATGCCTGCCTTTTGCTCTCGCAGGGCCACCGTAGAAATCAGCTGCCTGCTGTGGCCAAAAATAAATTAAGTTTTGGGCCAGAAAACCAAAACAATGACTTAAAAGATGATGGTTTTACGGAGAAATCAAATATCACAATATGTTTGACCAAATACCCGGTGATGGTGCTTTCACAAAATATTTTCACAATGAGATTTACGACACATAATCATCAGTTATGTGGATATAATGACTAAACGGGTAAAGGCACATGACAGAACAGCCTGCTAAGTTCAGAATATTACATCACTTTACTGTAATGCTGCCTTTAACATCAGGAAATTACAACATCCAAAATCTACGACAATATCTAGTCTCATATCACAGTACTGATATAATAACCCTATGTGTGAGTATTTCCCTAGATGCACTGTAACTGACCTCTCGATTGATGCAACTAATGTATTTCTCATTAAGTAAAACAATAATTAAATAGTTAATGCAACTGATAAGACTTCCTTAGCAGTTGCAATATACAGACTAAAAGCAAAACATACTGATATATAAACATATAAAAAACAAGCATTAATGCAAACCTTTTTTAATGTTTGCCACTCACTGTTTAGTCTCCTGACAACAACTGGCACAAAAACCACATTTCCCCGCTTTGTCCTTATGGGCCCCTCCCAGGATATCTGATATCTGATATCTGACCTGAAACGTCCATAACCTCCATTACACCAAGCACATTTGACAGATAGCAATGAGTAGCATATTAGTGTATATCAGATTAGTATGGAGACAGACAGAAAATCAGGGAGAGGTCATTTCTTTTTGCTATAGCTATTATGTCAGCACTATGACGGAGTTAAACTATCAAAATAGCCCCAAAAAAACAACTAAAAGGACGAGCAGTGTTCTTACCTCGGATAAACCCTGAGAGGAAGTCAGCCCTCTCTGCTCTGGACTTTTCTTGCAGTCAAACATTCAGCTGCCGCTACAGAGACACGTCAAATGCAGGACTGCTGTACCCTCACCATGGTTTCTGTATGAAGAGGTTCCGTTTCCCTATGTAACACAGCTGGGCTGCACCTACTGCGCCTGCGCAGCTCGCTAAGTTTCGTTTCTGAGGAAATACCCCCTACAGTAGTTCAGCCGAACCGCATTTATGGAAAAAGGGCTTTCTACCAGAAATGAGTCTCTGGATTAAGGTTAGGAAAAAGTCGTGGATTGGATTAAAAAATATATATATATCAAAAGCTAAAAACACAAACCAAATTATATATCATACCACTGAATGCCACCATACACCGTTAAAGAAATAATTACACATTGCTATAGAGGTTGTTAAACAATATATACATGTACTTTGCAGCAGCATGGTAATGTAATCTACATTATACGTCTAATAACATGTCTGTAGAAGACGCAGCAGAGAATGCAGGCTAACATCAAACTAGGGCAAGCATACTGGGACAAAAGGGCTAAAACTTCTGCCGTTACTTCTCCTCTCTATTCCTTTTGAGCTTGTTATGAGTTAATGATAATAACGTTATTTCATTCCTAAAACATGTTTCCTTCACTAATGTAGATAGATTTGTATCAACTGCTTTGATCTGAATTATATCTACTGATGATTAATTCCTAATTCAGAAACATTTGTATTCACATATGTTGCAGAAATAGTATGTGCTATTAATTAGACTATTTGATGAGTCAAACACACTTAATGTCAACACCTGTAAATCTGATGAACACACACTAATTAAACTGAGGTATACACCAAAAACTACATAAATAAATAAAAATATATCCCTGATATATTTAACCAATATCAAAAACACAACCATTAACTTTGGGGACATTTTTGATTCTTGTCCTACATGTCTGAAAACACTAATTGCTTACTCATTTTAATTTGTGAAATATCTAAAAATTTGGTTGTTTTTATTCTTATCTGCACTGAAGATGTATTAATTGCGTACTGACTTAAACTTTTAATCAATGAAATTAAATCTACAGGCTGAAAAGAGAGCTATATTAATGACCACACTAACATCAATATTTATCAAATACTTTACTTGTTGTCGTATTAAACTTTAAAATTATGTCATACTTTAGTCTGAATGATCTCTACTGATGATCAAGTCCTAATAGTCCTATCCTAAACAAAACAAAAAAAAGGAAATGGAAAATACATTCACTTCTGTTGCAGAAATAGTATTCGCCACCTGCTAATAAAAACTACCAAAGCCTAAGTCAAGAACACTTAACATGAACACCTGTAAATCTGATGACTTATCATGTCTGAATTCACTGCGAATGCTCACTCACTGTTAGGCATGAAATATCTTAAAATTTGGTTTTTTCCATTCTTATCTGCACTGAAGATGTATTAATCCCACATCGACTAACCTAAGTTGATGAACTAAACAAAACCTGGTCTGGTTCAGAATGCTCTAAACTCGAGCTAAAATCAAAAAGCCCCCGTTTTGCACAACTTTCAGTGGCTTTATGTGTTTTTATAATATATTTGATCATTTTTAAAGCTACATGGTTTAGCTCCAACATATCTAGTAGGTAGAATATCCAGGTTATTTAGACCGTGTTAATATTACTAATTAAAAAGCTTGATGTGAAGTTTTAATTTGTGTTTATTTTTAGAGTACAGGCCTAACATGTCTGCCTTATAAAGTCTGCCAGTTGCTGTAAATTCATATCTTCATCCTAACGACCACTACTATCAATTGAACTTAAAAGGTTGATGTAGATTGTTCAAGAAGTTACAACATAACACTGACATTGAAATAGAAAAGAGTTTATTATATTCAGTGACATGTTTTGCATATATTTACGAACACCACTGTTTACAGATTCAAATATTTTTTCATGTTAGTATCAAAAACAAAAGCATGGGGCGTCAGTAGCATAGTGGATAGTGCCGGCGCCCCATGTACAAAGGCACTGCCTCGATGCAGCGGCTGCGGGCTCGATTCCGGCCTGCAGCCCTTTGCTGCGTGTCTTCCCCCACTCTCTCTCTGTCTCTATTTCATACACTGTCCTGTCCATTAAAGGCAAAAAGCCCATATAATAAAATTTTTGAAAAAAAAAAAAAGCATTTAACATAAGTATATATAATCAAAAAAGTACAGGTGAGCACTGTAGCCTGTCTGGCTTCATTTGTGGTTTCATATCAAGGACAAGTAAGTTTCCATAATTTGTGTAAAGTATATTTGAACATACAACCATTAAATTACACATTTTTCTGTTGCACATCATTATGTATACACATTCTTCTCTGACTGTACATTATGTTGCTGTTTAGCTCTTAATACATTTATTGTTATAACACTGATACAATTACCATGAAAATAGTTGCATTTAATTCCATTTCTATTTACACTGAATCCAGGAAAATGTACAAGAGTGAGTAAGCTATCAATGATCTACTAGAAGCCCAGATATACACACTTGGAACCAAAGTTCATCTTGTGAGCTGTTTTTCTATCCAGTAGAAGTCTAGTTCTGTTTCTTCAGGATCACACAAAATGTGAGCCAGTTCCAGTTCAATCAGATCACAGATCTACAAACATTCTGATTAAAAAAATACTATAACAAAAAACAGGATACTTGATAAATCTGGATACATAAAAATAGATCAATCTAAACAGGAAATTGAAGGTTGTATTGAGAAGCATTGAGTTGCAGAGTAAGAAATACTCAGTTTACATTGTTATTACTCTGAGAAACCAGAGTCAGTCATGTCATAGTCCATGTTTCTATACAAAAAAAATCTGGTTCATGATTTCTATGACACTAATGCTGTATTTTTTAGTTCACTTACATATATATACACAAGAGGGGAAAATGCAAACTGCAAAATACAAACTGTCATAAGAAGGCTTGTGTTATTTTGAATTTAATCTCATTGTATTCTGTTCTTGCTCTTGGTAATGAGGTGGTACTAGGCCCATGTTTCAGCAAGATGACATATAGCCACATGTGACAGGCTCATTGTTAAAAGACAAACTACCTCTTCACAGTGATGTTGTAGGCAACAGGGCCTCTGAACGTGAACCCCAGGTAGAAGGTGATGTTTTCATTACTATAAGGCACTGAAGGTAAATGAAGAGGCAAGATATTGAACTTCTTTTTCCGAGGGCCTTCAAGGTACACCACTCCATCTTCAGTCCATCCAGAGACACACTTCAGCATCGTGGCAATCTCAGGCTTTTTCCATGCCTCACCTCTAAACCATTTCATGCGTTTCTCAGAGACAGAGAACCCCTTTGTGACTGTTTCAAACTTTCTCTTGTGGACAAATTTGTCCAATCCATTCCCATTGCCCAGGAAAAAATGGGTGTAAATCCTTCTCTTTCTCTGAGGAATGTCCTTCTTCTTGGTCCAGTAGCTTTTATCCAGGTGTTCAACAGCCGATCGCACAATTTCATACTTTGTCTCTTTCTCAAGGGCTGTGTCATGATCATCAGGCCAGAACAGCAGGGTAAGCAAGAACAGGGCACCTGGTAAACATTTCCTTTTATCAGATGGGAACTGACGACAGAGTGCCTGAAGGTCTTTCAGACGAGCTACCTTTTGATTCTGTGGTGACAGGCAGTTCAGAGAAATGTGGGCCACGATGTAATTCACAATATCCCTTTGACCAAATTTGGCCTTGATTGGATTGCTGGGGTAGAGAGAAAGGATGTTCTCTAGAAGACACACTGCATCCCTCTGGTCAGTTAACTTGGAGAGGATGGATGTAATGTTACCTCCGCCAAGATGATAGATGATCATGCGTTTTTGGAAAGGAGTCAGATTAGCTGGGATGGATTGCCCATGTTGTAGAAGTGCAGTAGAGTAAGCTTCACTGAAGTACTTCCCATACTCTGCAGATTTTTTTGCCAACCATGTCAGCGGATGGCTTATCTTCTCTTCAGGTCTTTCAGGGGTCTCCTCTTCATCTTCACCGATGTCTGTCTGAAAGTAGCTAAGGTCTTCTGAAATCCATTCCAAGGCATCTTGCATTGACTTGTGAAGTTTTTTCACACGGCCATGAAATGGTTCCCAGGCATCTTTAACTTCCTCTGGAATGTAATCAGTTAACAGGTACTTCATACACTCCGAGTGGCCGTTGGCTCTGTTTGCAAACACTTGGGTTGATGAGATCAGTTTGAGCAGGCTGCAGCCAACCTCAACTTCAGAAAAAAACCCTGAGCTGTTAAGGTTTTCCATATCTGCATCAGCTGCTTTCTCACATTCTTGAAAACACTCCAGGGCCTTCAGTGCGGTCTCCATAGCATCTGCTATATTTTGGGCTGTCTTTGGTACATTGTCATTGTCAATAGCTTTGCATTTAGCTTGGAACCATTTCCTGTACACCTGCCCTTTTGTGTCAAGGATGTATGAGTTATTGGGCTGCTGTTTAGCTGCTGTCTCTGCCCAGTGTTTTGCCTCCTCAAACTTCTCATAAGAATAATGGAGACGAGCAAGTTGTTGTGCAAAGAATGGATCTTTATGAAAACACTGGAATGCTTCCTTGAGTAACTCAATTGCTTTGCCTGGGCTTTTCTCCTTTTCACACACATGCTCAATCAGAGGTGAGAAAAAACTATCATATTTGTCCCCTTTGCTTATTCTGGCTCGCCTTATGAAAAGTGCTCTCAGAAATGACAGATATTCGTCCCTTCCAAATCTGTGCTCAAAAAGCACGTTCTCACAGAGCAAACTCTTTGCCAAACTGCTTTGGGTCTGTTGGTTCCCCAAAAGCTGTTTGAGAATTTCTTTTGCAACGAGTGGGTGGATGATTCTGACTGATTCAATGTGTGTCTTGTCATCTCTCAGGTGCAAGAATACTAGTTTAGCCTGATCACTGAGTGATTTCTCAAACTCATACTGGCGAAACCTTTCCAAGTGAATGGTTAAGGCAAGCAAAGCTTCACAATGTGACTGAGAGATGAAAGAATTTTGAACATAAGTGTTCAGCAGTGCTACATAGTGAATGAGGCGAGTGACAACGGAATGACGGTCAATGTCTTGGAGCAAATGTTCCACAAACTGTTGAACGTATTTCTCATTGAAGCCTTCACTCATCAACACAAAGGTCAGGATGAATTCAGGCTCATATCGTTCTTCAAGTGCCTCTCGTTTTCCAGCAAATTTTCTTTTCTCTTGAACAGATAGTTTGTGAGTGACAGACACATTCTGTAGTGGAGACTCCTTGCATCTTTTCTCTGGATTATGGGATCGTCTGCAGCTCAACAAAATGAAACACAGAGTTCCATACTGGATCCTTTTGGTGTTAATGGCAACCTCCAGTTCATTCCTGAGATCAGCTAGATATTCTTTGTCCGAGTCTTCAATGAGGAGCAGCACAGGAAGACATGTCTGTGGATCTTTTTCTTCATATTCTCTTAGTTCAACTGCATGTTGTGCAACAACAGGAACTGGGTATGAAGGCTTCACAACTGCACACCTTAGATCTTTCCTGTTGTTCCACAGCACTTGTCTTGCGACAGTGCTTCCTCCACTTCCTGGATGATGGTAGATGTTTATACTGTTCACGGGAGTTTGATCTGCATTCCATTTCAAAGCACTATTGAGAAGTTTGGAAACATCATGATATGCATCTCTTTCAATTACCTCTCCTACATACTTGTTCTCAGCAAGCCAGAAATTCAACCAGGTCACTCTCCCACCACGATAGAACTGCTCTTCAATGTTTGCTTTCTCCTCATTGATGAATTCTTCACTTGTTTCATGACAATGATCAACCGTCAGAATTTCCAGAGAATACATCTGTTCCTCTGCCTGTGTTTCAAGAAGACATGTCCCTTTCACAAAGACCGGTAGGTGTTTGCTGGCATGTGCTTTTACAGGTTGTATTTGCTGTAGAGTTGAATTAATGTGACTCATTTTCATTCCAACAACACTGCAATTGTTCACAGTTTCTGTTCCACATGACCCCTCTGCAAAGCTTTGCCACTTCTGGAAGTTTTTCTGTGATTCACAGATGCAGATGATGTCTTCATGGCCTTCCATGTCTGTGAAAAACTCATTAAAAGTGTGCAAGAGTGGTTTCTCCACTGGTGATGTGAGAAGAAAAATTACCTGGAACGTCCCTTTTGGCAAGATTTGCTTACAGATCAAAGACACAGATTCCCGCAGGAAAGTCATTTTTGTCTTGATCCAGGTCATTTCATCACATGGAGTTTCATTTCCTTTGAAGTCAGTACGGCCATTACAAAAGATCCAGCTAGTTTGCTCGAACAGATGCAAGTGACTTGTGAATTCTTTGACGGTCATGTCACCGGATATCCTGTAGCTCTGCAGAGAATGCATGTTTGCAGCGTGATGCTGAAGGTATTTACTGCAAAGACCTGAAATCTTTGAGTCTGGGTCAAAGTCAAACACACAGAACATGGTCATGTTAAGCAGCCAGTCAATGTTGCAGAGGTCATCAGGGTTGAATTTGTTTGTTACGAGTATGAACCATTTCTCCTTTTCAATGAATTTCTTCCCACTAGTCATTAGCATTTTGAGTTTCCTTCCAAGGTCTTGGCAGAAGTCTGGGGCGCTGAAGAACTGACCTTTCTCTGCTTCTTCTCTTTGGGCATCCCGATCTTTGACACGCTGATAAAAATCACTTAAGTCTTTGTCGCTCACTGGCTCTGTTTTTGAACCCACCCTCCGCAGAGTCGTTTCTTTCTCATATTCTACTTTGTTGGTTGACTCTTTGAAGTTTGGCAGACGAACCGAATACACCTTGCTCTTAACAATACCTATTGAAGGCACAATGTCAACCTCTACCACATACCTCTTTTCTGTACTTTCTCGATCCATAACCTCAATGAACCTTGGTGGCCGCACACACTGGCGTACATGTTCCTCATTCGAGGAGAAGCTCCTTTCAATGTAGTCCAAAGCATCTACATAAATGTCTTTCTCTTTTACAGGGATACCAATGATCTCACCATGCACGTATCCTGCATCCTCCTTGCTGTCCATCACACCAAAGTGTATTGTGCCATTTGATCTAATATTCATACAGCCTGTTGCAAATTTAAGGACCTCTTTGGCAAACTTAGCCTGGAGTCTTGTGCGATCCAATGCAGCAGCTACAGCAAATGACTTAAACTCATGGCATGGAGATATCAGGTTAGAAGCACCTGATTCAGGTTGCAGGACTCTATGCTTTACGTATATGAAATCAATCCCTTCTTGATCAAATGGGCGTGGTCTGCAGTCTTCCTTTGAAGTCAGCACACATTGTTCATGAGCACTCTGTCTGTTCTTCAAGACATCTGCTGGTGGACCTTCAGTTGTTGTAGAAAGACATTCCACTGATTTCTGTTCCAACTCGGTTGTTTTGCCACTGGTGGACTTTTTCTTTTCTTGAGATTTTTGTTTAGCGTTGATGAGCTCATCTCTCTTTTGAATAATCAAATGAGCAGGCCCTAATTTCATGCGAATCTTTGACTTCAAAAAGTCCTCATCCAGTGTAAGTAGGATCAGTCCATCTACCTCTTCCTCATAGATCTTTTCTATGTACTGCTCCTTCACTCCAATAGACCTTAACCAGGTGCTTACTTGAGATTCAGTCCAACCCTTGGGTGACTGCCCAAGTTCATCAGCTGCATAGTGAAAAAAGACAGAAAAAAAGCAATATGTTGGAATATTCATAACAGAATCAAGGATGCACCATAGTTCTCTTCCACACTTTAGCTGTATTTACAATTTGCAGATATTTGGTTGTAGCATATACTGTAAAACCTGGCAATTTTCTAAATGTTCCATTTAGTCAACAAATCCCATGAAAAGTCCAAAACCAACAATGTGTTAGTCTGTGTCCAAATACTGTCCAACTTCCCTAAGCTATGTGGCTCTTGGCTCCTAGCCCACTTATTCCTAATGCACACTTAATTTTTTTTAAAAAGTAATTCACATTTTTTGGGTTCTTGGGGGCAGAGAAACAAGCTGTAAACATGACACTGACATGTGAACATATAAAACAGTAAAGTTGTGGTCTGTAAAGCCAAAACAATGTGCTCAAAATGTTCCATGTAGTTGAGTGGAATTGCAGCACTGGGTGGAAAATGTAGATTTGTCACATTATCATCTAACTCAATGTAAATATAAAAATGTTGACTGGCGTAACTCTAAAAAGGGGTCCAAATATAACAAGTGCGTTAACAACAAGAGATGGTAAGTGGAATATTGTTGTTTGTTGTTCATCCTATAGGCCAATTGCCCAATAGTTCTCCTCTTCCAACTTTGTAATCCAACTTCTGCTATTAGTAACTAGCTAGTAAGCTAGTCAGAAAATTAAGTTATGGTTAGCTAGATATAACAGATGAACACCCTTATCTTGAGAAATGGCTTGGCTGCCAAGGTCCATTAAGGAAGTCACATCAGGTGATGAGGAGGTTGACAAAGAGTTAAATTGCTTGTTAACTATCACTAGCAAAATCTGTGCTCTGAATACATTGAACAATCAATACGTGTCTACAACTGTACACGCTCTCCAATCTGCAATCACTGCAGAAAACTTTGATGACCTGCCTTTTGCCAAGAATCAGGACGTAAAGATGAGAATGAGAGTGAGTGGACCCGACATGTCCCTAAACCTTTGACACTGTGGCTCCCGATCACTGAATACAATGAATTTTGCATACTATTGATGGTACCGCACCATTAACTGTAGAAACGAGCTGATCATTAATGTAATGTGCTCCTCTTAGAGAGTGGGTACAGGTTGTAAAATGCCCCACAGTACTCCAACTTCCACACCTATTACGGTTGTAACGTTGTAATTTCTTTAAAGGGGCAATAAGCGGAAATTCATCATTTCTAGGTTGAAGGAATTAAAAAATCGCTATGAGAAGAACTAGAGGTGTAATTTCATCTGGAGTATAGCATGACGTCACACACCCTCTCTCTGTGTTGATCTCCAGCCCCTTGTTTACAAGCCGGTCCAGCTGCGCGTTCATGTACGTTCATGTGAATCGCCGCCTCCTCCCTCCTCTCAGAGCCCTTGGCCCTCCCTCCCTATAACAGGCTACAGCCGGGGCGTTGGTGGCTTAGTGGTAGAGCAGGCGCCCCATGTACAAGGCTGTCGCCGCAGCGGCCCGGGTTCGACTCCAGCCTGTGGCCACCTTGCTGCATGTCACTCCCTCTCTCTCTCCCTCCTTCACACTTGTCTGTCCTATCAAATAAAGGCTAAAAATACCCCAAAAAATATCTAAAAAAAAAAAAGCTACAGCCAGTGAGCAATGGCAGCGCGTATTTTCGAAGCAAAATGGCGGAGAGCGGAATGAAACGTTCACCTGAAGACGACCAGGATCCGAAATTACCTCTAAAGAAACAGCGGTCGTTGGCAAATAAGTTGTCGGATAGAGAAAGGGACAGAACTCGGATTAACATTGTCCTTGCATTTCCAAGATGGAGAGCACTGCAAGAGCTAAAGGGGCTACAATCTGACTCGGAGCTAGCTCTTCTTCTCCTGGACAGGTAACGTTAAGTAACAACATTAAGTCAAATGTCTGTTTTAATTAGTGTTACAGTAACGTTAGGCACATGTCGCTATGTCGATTCAATTAAATTTAATGTTACAATCGTAGCATGGGTTAATGTCCGGAGCTTGAGTTATTAGCGGCCCGGTCCCAGCAATGGGTCAGGCGTTACAGTTGTGTTAGGTGAGTAGCCTGGCAGCCCAGCTAACATTTGCAATTAGCACTGTAAAATGTAGCCAGGCTAAAACATCGCTCTCACTCATGGAGAAGAGTAGGAACGTTAGCGTTAGCTCCCGGTGTTAGCACTAGCCGGGATCCGGCGATGGCTCGAGCCGAGTCGGCTGCCACTGGCCATTGAAGTAACTTACAGCTACGGAGTGCCTCTACCAGCTCTTCTAGTCACTGAGCCTCGCCTCATCTAAGCAAATATATTACATTTATTACAGGTACCATCATCATTGAAGTAGGCAGGGGAATAGCTAAACACAGCAGAGACCGAGAGTGAGTGAAAGACATCGCTAACTGCTAAACTAAGTTTAGACGAGGTGAGTGGGGGGTGGGGGTGGAGAGCAGAGGTAGAGGGAGGTGTGGCTCATGACACACTTTGTTTTGATCTACAGGCAGTGCACAACAGCAAACCTAGCGGTGAAACGATTTCACTTTTTGCCCCTTTAACCTCTATCTGATTGTTATGGCACCCTCTGACTAAACATATTACACTCAAAATCATAGCCTTCATTGATCATGTTTGGCTAGCTGGCTTAGGTCCCTCTCAACTAGAAGTAGGATGACAAATCCAACACAATGGCGACACCCTGCTGTTACTCCATATTATGTATGTCAAAATCTCATATAGAACACTTACCCATGATTTTCTTTCTCTTTTCATCACATTATCAGCCTTGGTGTTTGTTATCACCTTCCATCTGTAAGAAAACAAACAAAAAACAAAAATGTTACATATTCATTCCATTATCATCCTGCATGTATATAGATGAATATGAGGTAAATGAAGCTGGCTCAGAGGTAGATTTATCTCGTCAAACTTTGTACTAAAACTTTCAAACAGGGGGCGTCGGTAGCGTAGTGGATAGTGCCAGCACCCCATGTACAGAGGCGATGCCTCACTGCAGTGGACGCAGGCTCGAGTCCGGCTTGCGACCATTTGCTGCATGTCACCCCCCGCTCTCTCTCGCAATAATTTCTTCTTTGTCCCATCAAAATAGCAGCTCACAGATACTGGACTTCTGAGGCCAATACTTATTTGCAAACACTTAATGCTGATGATGATATGCTATTATCAGATGACTTATCAACTTAAGTTGAGTTGACTTTGTTGAAAAGATTATTTATTAGGTAGATTAGTTTTTAAAAAAATGGGAAGGGAAAGAAGAAAACTTTGAGATTGTAGTTTAATAAGAACAGCATTTAACAGTGACATTTTGTTTGCAAACAACCTATTTATACATCCGTCAGTGGTGTTAACTATTAAAAAGTTGTTGTTTTCCATAGCTGTTACCTGTAATAGGTCTGTGTCAACGCGAGAGCTATTTTAGGATGTTGTTTAACAGGTTTGATCAACAATAAATCATGATGCGGAAGATGACAGTGTAGTTGATAGTACAATGAACTGAATGTCTGTCCAGCGGGTTTGTCATGGGTGCAGTTGGGGACCGTCGTAAAAGTGCAAAATCCATTTAAATATTCACTACTTCTTTCAATATAGAAATTCTTTATAGAAATCTTATTCATGTTTTAGTGTTTTCAATTTGATGTTGCCAATCTGAAGTTTTAATGTGTTGTGACATTTGATCATTTGTAAAAATCGATGTCTGAAGCTGGGCCAGATGACTCCGGACCTCATCCTCAACACCTCTGAACTCATCTTTTTCTCAAAAAATGTATCTTGGAATCAAAAAGATAGTACTCAGAAAGTCACTGGAGACACTTAGAATCAGGTGCAACCGAGTTTAATGTGCTCACAAGCAACAACACATACAACTCATGAGTCAGGCTCCAGAACCAGACTGAAGACTCACTCTCTGTGCCTTTTATGCTGTGGAGATAGTGAACCTCCACCCTCTTTTTCTTAGACTGGAACCTAATGGTGTATTGGCCAGCCATGTTCCAACATTCCTTCTTATCACTCTGTACCTACTGGTGTACAGGCTGGCCCGGCCATGACTCTTACATAACAGTGAAACAGGTGCATCTAACTTAGCCTTCCAATATGTTCGGGCCTGATCTTATGCTATTTAAAAAACATTTAATCACAGTGATATACATTCACAACACATTGATGTTTTAGTGTGTTGTCAAATTGATGTTTTTGGATGTTGTAAAGTTGATGAATGTTTTCAAAATGCTGTGCATGTGTTTTCTCAATCTGCACTGCACTGTGCTCTAACGGCCATTGTAGCAATCAGCTGTCTGCTGTGGCCAAAAATGAGCGGTAAGCATTAAAAAAAACAGTTAGGTTTTGGGCCACAACAATGAGCAAAACAATTACTTACAAATTGCTTTAAGGCTACATTGAACTGAGAGGAACTGCAGAGTTGACTGATAGTTCTTTGTGAGTTCATGACTTCAGGCGAAGCCTTTTAAATACAGCATGTGACTCATTGGGGACAAGTCCTCACAAGAAAAAAAGTGAAGGGGTGTGTGTGTGTGTGTGTGTGTGTGTGTGTGTGTGTGTGTGTGTACAGCTGAGCGATATGCACATAATGACTAACTTGGTAAGGCAAATAGTATAACAGAAAATTACATCACTTTACTATGATGCAGTCTTCAAACCTGAGCCAATATCTAGTCTTACTGATATAATACTGATATATTGTCCATTCCTACGTGTGTGAATTCCCCCAGATACACCGTAATTGGCATCTGGAAAAATGTAACTAATTCGTAATTTAATAGTATTGATTATTGTTTCAATGCAATTGTGACTGATAAGACTTGTTTCTCTTCTTTCATAGCACAATAATCTTATACATACGTAAAGGTATACAAATCATAAATTTGAGAAAACATGCTTGCCCAAACTGCTATCACTATTAGTTTAGAACAATGGCACCAAAAGCCACATTTTCCCTTGCTTTTTCCTTATGGGCTCCTCCCAGGATATCTGTACTGAAACGAACCTCCATAACACCAAACACATAGCCAAGATATAGACAACTATTACACATGCCAAACAAACAAACAAACAAACAAACAGGACGCTTATTGCTCTTACCTCAGATAAACTCTTTAAGGAAATCAGCCTTTGTCCCTTTTCTGGTCTGGATTTCTCTTGCCGTGACAGAGAAACGCAGGACTGCTGTTACTTCCCCATAGATAGATGTATGAAAAGAAAAAAAAAAATCTGTTTTTTTCTGCTGGGCTGCACCTACTGCACCTGCGCAGCTCACTAAGTTTCGCTTTTAAGGAAATACCCTCTACAGCAGGTACTGAGCTGAGACGCGCTCAATGTCTCCCACCGGATCCCACAGAGGAAGTGAGGACGTAAACTGAGTTGAGCAGATAAACGAATATACAGATTGAAATAGCGTCAGTAAATGTTTAATGCTGCAGAATGGTGCAGAGGGGCACAACGCGCTCGTTTGTATTTTTAAGCACCTTAAATTATACTTTTTTTTTTTTTTTTTTTTAAATCAAAAGCTAAACACAAATCAAACCACCCAAAAATTGCACAAACCAATATATCAACCAAATACATCACACTGAATACCATCATACACTGTTAAAAGAAATAATTACACATTGCTATAGAGGTTATTCTTTGCAGCAGCATGGTAGCTAATGTAATCTGTGTTATCTATATGCCAGTATGATACACTTTGTGGTTAATGCTATGTTGTGCATGGACTTACTGTGTTTAGTTTTAGTTTTTTGTTGTCAGGTTTTCACAGAGGTAGTGTGAGCATCCACCACACCTGCTGGTTTCCATGGATCCTAATAACACAATAACACAATAGGTGAGTGTGGTTACACCCTAAGGGACTTAGAGGTTTTATATAAAGGCAGCAACTGGAGCCAGCTCCTTTCTTTTTAATAGCTGCAGTTTTGTTTACTGAATGATAGCTAAGTGTAGCCTATAGAAATGTAATGTGTACATTTGCATGAAAAATGTTCACCTGGGTTGCATAGTGCTTGGTTTGGGGATGTTAGTTACTCTTTTGTTGGCAAATATCACAAAACAGCCTAAGATTGATTGTGAATTGAGTTGGTAGCACTTGTTGTCAGTTAAAGAAACGGAATCACTAATAAACCTATACCTACGTAGAAGATGGCCTTACAACCACACAAGCAACAAATGCCAGATAACTATTGTAGAGTTTGGTTCATCTAAAGTTCTGTAATATGGTGTTTTTGTTTGTTTTCAATACTGTATTTTAGCCTCCTATCTAATTTATCAACGAGTGACTCTCATTGATGGATTAATTAACAGACCTACTGGGCAGAGGCTCAGGGGCCTGGCCTACTACTGCAAAATGTAACAAATTAACACTTACTGACCAGGAAGAGACTCAAAATGACCACAGATATACCACAAAAAGATGCTGTAAAGAGACACAAGGTAACTGCAAAAATGGGCAAAATCATACAGACACACAACAACCAAAAAAGACACAAATGGAATCAGACAAATGACTACAAAGAGATGCAAAACTGCCACAAGGAAACACAAAAAACACAAAACCATAAAAATGACTACAAAGACGTGCAACACAACAAAAAAAAAAAGAAGCAAAACCACCACAAAGTCTGTGTGTCTTGCATTTATGCTGGACAGGTGATGGGACCCTTTGCCCAGGGGCCCATTCTCTCATCCTTGAGTAAAGGTACATCTATGATCTGTATTTAATCTAAGGCTGTTAAGGGTTGTTATTTAAGACAAGCACATTAAGTGAGCATGAAAGCAGTTATGTAACAATGGGGCAATAACAGAGCTTTAAAAGTGAAGTAAAGGAGGAAGTGGGCAGAGGAAGAAAAGAGGAATTTGTTCTAAAATTACTACAAGCTAGTTCTGTTTTTAAGGCCATTATACTATGTATTTGATAACAGAGCAGCATTGGTTCTAAAAGTTAAATGTAGAGTTATGCAGATGGCATGAAAAAAAAATCATAATTATGTTTGGAATAATAGCAGAGATCTGCAACACAACAAAATGTGGAAAGATGCCATTTAAATTTAGCATTAATGAAGTTTCAGAGGACTCAGGCCTATTGGGACTGAGAGCTGAATATTGAACAGTATGCAGGTAAGCCAGGGTATTAGCGTTTGATCTGGAAGACAGAGAGTTAAAAGTCGAAAGAGAACAGAAAAGGTTGGGATCACTTGTTTGACCTGAGCGGTACAATTTATCACTACGTTATATAAATTTGTTGAGCTCCACCCAGCATCAGCCACGGGTGCAGTGTGTGTTAATGTTTACCAGAAACAGAACCAGTATGAACAAAACAGCCCCAGCAGGTTATGACACAATTTTCCAACCTCGACTTTGACGTGCAACAAAATCAAGCGAGGAACATCTTAGTATAAAAAAAATAGAATTTAATGTGCAAGTCATCAGCTTCACTTTGACAACTTTGAAAAGTTAGGAGTTCTGCAGCCGGACCTCTAACCCTCATATTTGACTACACAGTCAAATGAGAGTAAAATTACCTACTGTGTTCAGATGCCACCCTGAACACCCTTTGGAACAGTCCACTCTTACAGAGTCAGCACAAGAGTCTTGATTGATAAAAGAGAAGCGGTCTAGCAGCATTAACTGGAATCAAGCACATTTAGCATAGTCAATTTCAAATATCTGTACCCACACAGCACAGTGATATTAAAAAAAAAAAAAAAAAAGGCACATCGGCCACATTAAATGATTTATCATCAATGATCCAAATTCTGAATCAGTCTATACAAAAATATACATACAGTATCTGTGCAGTGAACAGGCTCACTCAAATACAACATTGCACAATAAAACGATCCAACAACAACATCCAGACATGTTTCCCACAATAGAGGCCAGATATTTTTGGGACAAACACTTTTTTTGGACATGCCGTTATAAAATAAAAAATTCTCTTTGCTCAGTCCAGCTACAAGTTCACGTCCGATAACACCCTGTTGGTTATCTGACTTCCTCAAGGCAGAGACTTGTGGACGGTTCTGTTGGGAGACATTTGAAGCCCAGGTGAGCAGAAGGCACTTGATTTGAGGTGTAGCTGCTGCACCCAGCAGTGGATCCCAGGCACTGCAGGCCTGGTCCTCACCAGCTCACGGCGCAGCGACTTAACCCCACTTGGTGTCCACTCTTTAAGGCAATGCTCCCATCTGTGCTGGGTCCACCTGACTCTGGTTCAGTTCACACTGGTTCATTGTCCAGTGTAGAAAGATCTGGCGGTGTGTGCATCTCAGACTGATTGGATTCGCTTTGCCTGAGTGGATCTGTGGGCGACTCTGAGGCAAATGTGGGGTTCACTGCTTGACTGTGCAAGTCAGTCTGTGTGGATGGTGCAGGCGCTGCTGGCTGCACTGTCTGAACTGGCAAATGTGGAGATTCAGGCTCATCTGGTGATGTAGAGGGCACTGATTCAGCAGGCGTTGTGTCAGAGACCTGCAGCGGCTGTGTAGACTGTGCAGGTTCTGTGGGTTGTGAGGAGGCTGATGGTGTGTGTGTTGGCAGGTGTTGAGTACATGGCTCATTTGGTCTCTGTGGCCCGAGGTGTATGTAGTGGGCCTGTGTTTTTGAATGTTGCTCTGCAGCGGAGTAGTAAGGGAGGAAAGGCCTCTCAGATGCACAGGTCCGCATGGCCAGGTATGTGTGCATGAGCAGGTGGGGGAAACGGGAGGTGAAGTAGGACACAAAGTCATCGGGGATGGAGCCCAGGGTCTCCTGTACCTCAGCAGGCAACTCTCGGTAATGATGTTTCTGTTGAATGAAGGTCAAGCACGGTGTTAATTTTGTCAACAAAAGTATTCATTGACATACTTTTAGCTCATGACTAAATTGTAACAACAAAGGAGAAGAATACTGACAGCAAAATCTCTGTTCATTACGCCAGATAGGTAAAGATGACACCAAATACATGAAAGCTAAGCAATCTACTGCTGTGGATGGGTCAGCAACAAAATGTATTTTAGCCACCTAAAAAAACCTCTATCAGTTAAAGTGTACGCTATATTTAGAGTATTTTCACTGCGTTACCTTCATGTCAGTCAGTGATCTCCAACTGGATAATGACGCCATTATATCGCTCTCTTCAAAGCCAAACTCCACTGAGGAAAACACTGATTTATCACTGCTGAACACAGGAACTGCTGGTCTACCGCTGCCTCAATCAGTTAGTTAGTTAGTTAGTTCATGTTATTGTGTGACTTTGGCGTTTGAACAGGTTAGTTTGGATTAACATGTGTCACACAATAACACAAACTAAGTAACTGACCAGGCAGCTGTAGATATGCAGCTCCCGTGTTCCACAAGCTAATATTTAGTTGTCAGTGGAATCTGTTGGCTTTGACAGCAGGCTAAAATATGTTTTGTTGCCGACTCCCATCCAGAGCGTACAGATCAGTTTCTTCTTAACACATAACAAAGGAATACATTCCTACCTTGTTTCTCATCGCACGCAGCAGGTCTCTGACTGACCCACCCTTATAGGAGCGAAACTTTCGCAGATCTGCCAAAGAAAAGACAGAGTTAATCCCTGATCATTATCCAACAAGAAACCAGCAAACAGGAAATTGTGAGATGACACATTTGACGTTTAATGTTCCTGACATACCCAAACTTGGACTGATCAGTGCAGTATTGAAAATATAAAAACTGAGACTTCAGATACGTGATTTCTCCATGTTTCATCAAAGCATAATGGGGGGGTCAGGTATATTTCATCTTTCTTTTTATCTACACCTGAGCCAGCGTTTCTGTGTTAATGATCTTTTAATATTTATATTTAATCCTGAATTATGAAGCACTTTGTAAAGTCTGTATGACCTCTAGTGGATGTTTGAAGGTCTAGTGTGTAGGATATAGTGGCATCTAGTGGTGAGGTTGCAGATAGCAGCCAACTAAAACTTTCTGTGCTAAGCATGTAGCAGAACTTCAGTGTTTGATTTGTCTGTTCTGGGTTACTGTAAAAACAACATGGTACTCCATGGTAGAGGACCCACTCTGTATATAGACATATACGTCTCATTCTAAGGTAATGAAAACACAATGATTCTTGATTTCAGGTGATTATACACTGATGAAAACACAGTTATAAATACTGTATTCAATTTCTGCCAATATATCCTCTTAGATCCTACACACAGGATCTTTAAGAGCGCTTCTACATCGATTTATGGTGAACTGAGTGGAAATGAGGCATGTGCACTGCTGCCATAATATGCCATATAGTATACCCACATGATCTCACCTTGTCAGTTCATGACTATATCAGTGCCATTTGCTTCACTGATCAATAAAACCAAGTGCAAAGTCCAACGAGAACCAGCTGAGGTTGTGGTGCTGAGTGGGTGGCAACAACAGGAAACAGCAAGCTTACTCCACCCACTGTAATATTTTGTAGTGACAGGATACAGCACTCAGTGCAGCTGTAAACATACGTCATGCCTGTCAACGCATTTCTCCTGGTGAAATATTGCCTCAGTCATTTTGTGGAGATCTGTACTACAACCACAAAGTTGAAGCAACACATGAGACAAGAACAGTATTTTACAACAGGGGGCGCCAGAAGCTTCTATTCGACATGCTTTATAAACTTGAGCCAGTTTGATACCTGTCTGCAGTGGCACTGTGATATGCTCTCTCCAGTCACCCTTGACAACAGCCCTCCCTCCTCTCTCCAGCTGTCTCACGATTGGTCCGTCCAGCGGCTCCTTTTCTATTCTGTCGCTCACATCCTGCAAGCAACCACAAAAAAACCTCAGTGAATTTTAACTAATATGTCAGGCAGATTCATTTTCACTCAGGACATTCATATATGCAAGAAGTCAAGAAGTAGAGATGAATGAGTCTTTTTGCATGAATGAGGGTGTTTGGATACGACTTACAAATCTATTATAAAGCACATTAATGAAGTTCTGCTGGTTGATATGTGCTTGTAAGGACTTAAGGACTCAAATCCTGCATGTGCAAAAATATTTGCCTGCATTTACAAGAAGCTTATTCATGATAAATACAAATGCTTGAGTGTTGGTGCACAGACTAGTCTTTAAGAGCACAGTAAACACAGTCAATAGCCTAATACATGTGATTTATACAATAAGAAGAGAAACAGGTAAGTAAAAAGCTGACCTGAAAGAACTGCAGCTCCTTCTCCAGGCTCCAGAAGAAAGGGTGTTTAAGAACACTCTCAGCTGAAGGCCTCCGATGTGGCTCCATGCTCAGCATCTGCTCTATCAGGTCTCTGGCTACAATGTCCTCTGATAAATGACACAAAGAAGCTGGTTTTGACAATGTGCTCACAGAGTATGATCACACGGCATACGCTGTTTAAACAAATAACTTTTTTTCACTTCACAAATTTTTAAAATCCTACATTTTGTCATGAAATCACAATTCCCACTGCTGTACAAACACTTATAACAACCAAACAACCACACAATCATCCACACCTGCCCTTTCTAATATACATCAACCACCAGCTACATTGCTACTGTTGTTTACCTCTGGAAATGAGTTGAGACAGAAAAGCTTAAGTTTTAGTCCTCACCATGTTTGTCAGTTTGCAGATGGTCGAGGCTGTATGTGCCCAGCAGGATGTTTGCTTGCCTCTGCAGAGACTTGCCAAAAGGGTGGCTTCCCTGAGACACCACGTAGTAGAACACACACCCAGCAGAGAAGATATCAACAGCGCAGGTCTACAAGGGACAAGAGCGGGAAAGGATGCAGGAAATTTAATGAAACATATCAAGATACAATAATTGACCCTTCGCTAAGTCCCGCCCCTGGACGCATTCTTGTCCGACAACAACACAGCTGTGCTCCATTGACTCTAATGCAGTCGTTTCAGATTTCCTTCATTTTCAGGCTGGTTTTGTGGATTTGGAGCTAAATGTTGTGCCTGGGGCACGTCGTGTATTAATGATACTCGTTACCTGGAGAGGTTGGAAAAAGATATACGTTTCTTCCCTGTTCCAAAACCAAAATCAGACCCTGAAAAGTGTAGGGTTAG
>NC_065523.1:25555394-25618948 GCF_006386435.1 Epinephelus moara | reverse complement strand
GAGTCAGTTTGACATCCTGGATATATCCTTCAAACACAGACTGTAGACCCCTCTGTCTGCTTCTCTCTGGAATCACTGCTTCATTTTTCCCAAACTATGATAATGTTTCTTCATTTTTTGTTTCTTTTGTGAATTCTTACAACCAACAAAACTTCTAACCGCCACCAGAGAGCTGCTTCTCTACCACTGACTCACCGGGTTGTCTTTGCAGTCCTCACTGAGAACCTCGGGGGCGATCCAGCCCTCGGTGCCAGGCACCCCAGACCTTCTACTGAAACTGTGGCGGCCCACTGCCAGCTTCTTACACAAGCCAAAGTCTGAGATCATAGCCCGCACCCGACCGTGGGCATTGGGCATGGACACCAGGATGTTGTGGGGTTTCAGGTCTCTGTGGACTGGAAGGAAACGTATGTAGGTGAGGTCACTTACTTTGATAATCCACAACAGACGACAATAATGACGTATTCAGTGATGATACCTATGTTGAGGGAGTGAAGATGGGCCAGTCCTGACATGGTCTGCTGAAGAAGCATAACTGGCTCGAGGCCATGACGGTCGAAATCCTTCCTCTCCACATACTAGAGAAATGAAAGACTGTGGTCAGTGTAGTCCAATAATTATAACATAGTTTGAAGCTGTGTAATGCACGAGGGATGCCACAGTGAGGACATTTTCCCACTGGGACATAAAGTTGTGACGATACCAGCATTACAGAAAACACCAGACATTTTACAAGAAAATATATTCATCACGTATATTCGAGTTGACTTTTATTATGATTATTAAAGTCACAGGAAATGTGTTTGTCAGTGAGAGTAGCACTACCGCTGTTGTTCATTAAAAGAGCATCTACATTAGTTTGGATCGGTTTGAAGTATTGCAGGGAATAATGGAACAAGAAGGAGCAGCCACAGTAAACCGTTAGATAACCAGTTGCAGGCAACAGGCTGCACACCTCCAACTTCTTAGGAACTTAAACATCCCCTTTTACATCATTAACGTTAGCAGGTTCCCCATTAGCATTGTGTTTAAATCCAAAGTATTGCCATCATCCAAACACCAATCCTCTGCTATCGTCTTGTCAGTCAACTTTCATCACCCAATAAATAAAATCTGACTCCTGCCCCTGTACAGAGCAGACACTTTCAGTTTATAATTGTAGGGCCATTGCTATAAGTATTGATTAAAAAAATTTGTGCTCTATTAATAATGACACAGTGACAAAGAATCCTGGCTACTTCCTCCACTTATTGCTGAAATTTTAAAATCACAGGGTACACTCACACTCATACAACTGCAGGCTAATGACACAAAGAGTAATGCATTATTAAGAAAAACATCATATAAAAATAAAAGAGTTTTGCTGAAGGACAACACGCAATTAACTCTACTTCTCCCCGACTCCAACAAGGTGCTTAAAAGATCTTTAAGGCACTTCATTACCTCCTGAAGTGAGGCGGCACACAGCTCGATGGCGATGTACTGGAACTGACGGTCCCTTTCGGTGCAGAAGTAGCGGATGACATTTGGGTGCTCGTCTGACTCCCTCAGCAGCTGGACTTCCCGGTCTGCGAAGCTGAAGCACTCTGGGAGAATTCTCTTCACTGCCACTGCACGGTTGTCAAACTGACCCCTTGTGGACAAACAGTGGAAATACAGTTAAGCTGTATTTTAAACAATGTTATCATGAATCATTGTGGACTGGCTGTTCAGACTTACTTGTACACAATGGTGCCCTCAGCGCCATGACCCAAGACCTCTTTGGGACGGAAAGTTATGTTTCCCACTCTGACTATATTGGAGTCCTCCTCTGATGAGACAAATACATAGTTTCAGACAATGATAACTGGGTTAAAATTGTAATTTAAGTGTTGAAGAAGTACAGACAGTGTGCCAGCAATCTCAAAACCTCAGTCCTTACCTCCCTCTTCATGCTCATTGGCAGAGCTTCCCAGCTCAGAAACAGACAGGTTGGAGTGGTTGGAGGCGCGGGGGGTGACATTGGGGCTGCTGTGGTCTGAGCATTCGGACCGAGTGTGGGCCACCTCCAGATAGTCGCTGTCTGGGGCCAAGCCCAGGCCCACGTCTGCAGGCGGGAACGGCTGCTGTCTCTGGAGCAGCTCCAACCTCTCCTCCATCTGTCTCTGGAACTCCTGGTGCTGCAGCTGCTGCTGCTTGTGAACACTCTGTGGTGAGAGAGGAGACTGTCAGAGGCTCAAAGAATAACAAAAGTGTAATCAGCACTTATGTCCACGAACGGATTTGCAACTTAAGTCCTGTTTCTACATTTAAAATATTTCCTTTCATCACAAAGTAGTTGCAGGCACTCAGCAGTCCACTAGGTGGTGCTGTTTGACTTACTTTGGGGTAGGTGATGACAAAGGCCACCCAGCCAGCCAGGAGGAACGTGGAGAAGATAATGGTGGCCATGTCTTTGAGCATAGAGTCCACCGGGGCCTCTGGACGCACAGGGCGACCGCTGGCTCCAGGTTCTTGGATGGATGTTTCCGGCAGGGGAGAAGGGGGCCCATCGTCCATGCCGCTATCATTCACCTTCTGCAACACGGTGGGAGGTGAGGACAGGGAGGAAGAGAGGGTGAGCAAATCTGCACAGATGTTTTGATAACTGAAAAATCTTCTAAACAAAACATGTCATGGGCCACACACACCTCCTCAACTTTCTTGTCAGTGGTAGGTGGGATGACGTTGCCTTGATTGCGAGGGAAGCTGTCGGGGAATTTCTCCAGGATCTTGGTGTGAGCTTCGGGGGGCGTCTCATGATGACCTGGAATGAAGGAGTGAACTTTTTAATCAATGTTATCATCCAGAGCACAAGAATTATCACCAAATACTGTTTTTAGTCATGATACCATGCAATGAAAGCAGACCAATCAAAACAACCAGTCAGGATAACTACTTTTGTTGGACAATAATTATATGGTCTCAGAAATAACTGCAATAAAAATTATTATCAGTCCCTCCAGGATGCTGCAATTGCAACAATTAACACAAATTCAGCTAATCCCTGTGAATTCTGTGTGACCTTGCTCCTCCTCACTCCTCTTTGTCTTACTCTCCCTCTCTGTTTATTGTGTGTGAGACTGCTGCTGCTGTGTTATCTCGTGCTAGCCGGGCAATGAGAGCAGAAGAAGCTCACGGAGACAGTTGTTTGGTGCTGCCTCCAATGGCAGGAAACGACTATCGTATCATTGCCGTCAGCCGCGGGTACATCCTTTCAAGGAGCAATGAACCTTTAATCTGACCAGAGGTGAGAGCAAAACATCTAAGCGTAGACTTTTCTGTACATTGTAAGATGCTTAGGCCCTGCATCCAAGTCTTACAACAGTAAGGTAAGTGCTGTTGTTTATTCTGGCATCTCATAAAAAGGCAATGTGGCAATATCGGAAAATACGTGGACATAAGCTGATTATGTAATAATGATGATGATGATGATGATGACAGGCCTACAATCAAGGCCCTGGGCTTCAAAATGTGGTGAACAATGCTGACAGTAAAACCTCCCAACATACAGTAATAACCATTTTTTTCCTTTCCTGATGTAGCGCATGAGTTGTTAGTGAAACTTAGACTTCTTTCCTTTTTTCAGTGGTGGCCCTGAAACCCTCTCCCTCACTGTACCGGGAAAAGTCACATTTTTTAGTACCAATGTATTACCTATGAGGAGCAGGTAGTTCCTCATGAAGTTGATTCGGTTTCGCTCCCGCAGCGCTGCGTTGAACTTGACACTGGTGCTGGGTGTGATGACACACTCCTTGTCCTCTTCAGTCTCCTGGCTGTCAGGACCCTCCAACATGGGGAAGGTGCTGCCACGAGGCTGTGGGGCACACACACAAACATTTGAGGAATTCTAATGAATTTCCTAGCAGATGCCTTATTGGATTAAACAAGAAAAAAAAGACAAGTATATCTTGTAACAGTAAACTACTATTCCCTGGAGCCAGGCCAGTGAGGCAAAGTGACTTGAGCTGAGGCAAGCTAAGACACAACTGGAACAGGATGTATTCGCACAACCTCGCTGGCATACCTGGAAAGTGACTAACCAAAAACAGAAGGAGAAAACAAGCAGATAAACTGCCGGGAAGGTTTGACTCAATACAAACCTTGCACATATTTTATGGTTATGTCTTACTGGTAAGGATTGTGTTTTGCCTGAATGAAATGCAGCCGTCACTCACCACCACAGTGACCCCATCATGCACCAGGGAGGGAGAGGCATATAGACTGGTGGAGTATTTACCCACATACAGAGTGGCCCTGAAAAGGGAAAAAACAAACTTTTATTTCAAACATATTTCATGCTAATAAATAGATGTGTGACAGAATACAATATTGGTGAAGATATTTTGGGCCAGATGTATTAACAATGAGACACTCACACAAACCATACACCTTTTCCCACACATAAATGTTCAGTTGAGAATGTGCGCACCTTGCACAGACTTCAGACCAGCGTACAAACAATTATAACTGTGATAGCCACCGGTGACATGACAAAAAGGAGATTAAATATGAGTTTAGAGACAGGTGACACCGTTTTTAAGTTGTTTGCCAATGTCACTTATTGTGTTATTATTTTTTCAGGGTGTACAATGTTCTGTAAAATTTCAAAGGCACATTTGTAACTTTGTGATGTGAGAGTGATGACTTTCATCATTCTTTACGTTTGAGCCTTCATCTCCCTGTTAATGATCGTTTCATATTATTCTGAATTGTGAAGCAGTTCGTGAAGTCAGTTTCAACATAAGCACTTTGAATGAGTCACTGATCACCTTCTGATGGTTAATAATGATGATGACAGAGATTTTACCACAATGATGGTGTGCAGAAATGTGATTAATTAATAATCACTGCAGTTGTGCCGAATGACAGCTGCTATAGGACGACTGGAGAACCTCGCTGATGAGACACAGTCGGTGAAATTGCACTTTCTTCCTCGTATTTCTCATTGACAGGCCTAATGGCAGCAAGCTCGATTATCATTATGCAATCAGATGTTTAAGGGCATTTCTACATCCATTTATTGTGAACTACGGGTGTTAAAATAGGGCTTGTGCACGCGTGCCCAGCACCACACACTGATGGAGATTTACTTAACAGAATCTGGCATACACACAGCTTTATAAATCTGACGGGAAAAAAATTGCGTATGCACATTTCTGCCTTTTAGTTGTGAATCTACGCTGAGTTTGATGCAGCTGGCCCCTGGAGTGTATTACCGATTCAAAATGGAGAGGAACTTTCTGAGTTCTACATCATCCCTCAAAATTTTTTGAACTTTCACAGTAGCTCAACCACTGAAAGTCCTGTTTGTCCTTTTCGGCAGAAGCAGGTGTGAGCACAATATATAAAAATAAAACAGTACTGCAGTGTGAAACCAGGGCTGAAACCAGGCCTGCCAGCACCCACTTGTTAGATGTGACATGTCGAGACTCCATCCCTACATTAGGCAATCCCACACCTTACAAAAGTACATCTTGATTTCACCCTTTGATTGACTCAGGCCCCTTTGTTGAAGGGGCAGGAGGTTCTAACATGTCTGAAACAGTGTTTGGCCAATACTTGCTCCCTGAGCGTGATTTAGAAGTAAAGTATCCAAATGAGAAATGTCAAAGTAGTAACAATCATGAAAACAAAAGCTGGCAAACAGTAGGGTTTGTTACACTCAGTCTGCTTACATGAACTTGTTCTTGGGTTTGTTCTCTTTGGGAAATGGGTATTTCCACTGTGTGATGCGGCCGACTTCTCCAGACATGAAAGTGAGGTAACGCAGGGTTTCCACGGCCACATTAGTGTGGGGAACCTTGCGGAGGCCCTCACGTTGCCAGATATACATGGCCACCACCGGAGAGTTATAGTTCTGCACCCACTGAACGTCTCCTGATTCACTGTCCACAGTCACCACCAGGCCATCGCCGTTAGACACAAAGTGAGCCATCTCTGCAGGGAACCAAACAGCAGACAACTGATTAGCACGGTCCGTCAGAAGCCAAACAAAACAAAAAAGCCGGCGTGTCCAAGAGTCTTACTGTATTTGGTGTCATCGTCAGGAAGGGTGGAGGCGTAGTCAGAATAGGTTGCATTCCAGCGCAGCTCTCTGCTCTTGGTGTCATACATGGTGATGGTGTACTCTAACAGCAGTATAAATAAGGGTATATTCATTCAGGGGAAAACATTTGTATTGCTTTGCATTCCTTATGTAACATACACAAAAGCTGGGCGCTGAGTATCTGTTTCTGGGAGTAAATGCAAAGTGGTGTTGAATTTCCTTTGCTTCACATGGAAAACGTGGCGACATGGTGAAACAAAATCCAGCATATATGACAAAGTGAGCTTTGACTTGACACCAAGTTAAAGAAAGGTATTCAATTTGCAGGGCTCTCACGCTCTAGGTCTACAATTACAGTCCCCCAGTCTTAACCACTGCAGGGATAGATTGGGGGCTGGTTGAGGTGAGGGCGGAATTAGCAGCAGAGATGAGCAGGAAGTAAATAAGGGTTTGCTAACACTTTGGGGTTAGAGCATGCAAGACAAATAAGCCTGCTGATTAGCCTGATTGAGTCAACAATTGAACGGGATGGGCTGTAATGATAATCTGATCAAAATGAAGCTAGCAAGGATGAGAAAAAAAAGCTGAACTTGTGTTGCTGGATTGGTTTTGTTTTACCTGTGCGTCCCAGATAGAGAAGAGATGAGGACGGACACAGCATCTCAGCAAAGGACGACGTCAGGGTCTGCTGCTTCTCACCAGTCAACAGGTCCACCACGTACCACAAGTCCTGCTTCTTACCTGTAAATGAGCACAAACACACACAGACAAAATTAATTACCTCTGCTATGATTAGCATTTATATAGATCGAATCCCTGTGACGTTGCACTTTATTTCTGTTGTCATTTTCAGCCATAACTGTAACGTTTAAAAGTTAATACGTATGTATGATGGCAAGGTAAAGCAGTGAAAATATTCTAAATATAGTGTGCTCTTACACTGATATTGCTCTTTTTAGGTGGGCAACTTTTTATGTGGCTAAAAACCAATCAATGGAGGCAGCATTTGCTCGGCGTCATTTAATTTTACATACCTGAAGTGGGGATTTTCTACCAAGAAGTTACTGTTAACAAACATTGTGATTCGGTCTGTTGCTCTTAGCAAAAGCACAACACGTATTTCAGTATTATAACCTTAGCTAATAATGAAACTACTTATTTAACTACTAACTACTTGACTACTTTAGTTGATTATTACGTTTATATTTACTGAATGGCCTTTTGTGGTGTTTTTCTTTTACCCTCTTTTTGGAGGGTCGAATGATGAGCACTCTGAGGTAAATTAGTGATTTGGGCCTATCCAGGGTGTCTACACGTATCAGACACTTAAATTTAATGCTTTTTAGATAGTTTTTAACCAAATTTAAGACTGATTATTGGAAAAATCTGTTTTTTTGGATTCAAGCTTTGCAGGTAAGTATATATGTGGTCCAGTGCAGAGATAGGTTTTAAGTAGGAATATGGTTACTGGAGTGAGTATTAAATTAAAATACAGTATAAGGTTCAGTGGTAGGATTAAAGATTTGTGATGTTAGAAATGTGGGTTTTTTTGCAGATGGCTTTTACTCAATTTGACACAAAGAAATTAAAAGACGAATAAATAAAATGAGATAAAACTGTTTGGGCAATTAAAACCCCACAAATTCAAATGTAAGACTATTTAATGACTTTCAAGGCCTTATATTAATTAAACTGAACTGAATTTAAGACATGTTAAGCCTACAGACACCCTGCTCTAAAGACAACTGTGTTATTATGTACAGGAAATTGTCTAATTAACCAAAAGGTGCACCAGTGCAAGCCCAGTCAAGCAAAACAGCATACATTTATCCTTCACAATGATGGGTGTTACCATTCTATCATTAAAAGACCAACCCATCACGGCCTCTTTGTACCGGCATCTCACCTACTGTCTCAGTGCAGGAGGTGGCAGTTATACGCTAATCACAGATAGTTGATTAGGAAATGGCTGTTTCAGAGAATCGAGACGATGGAGGTTGGTTTGGTGCGATAACTCCTACAATCTATGTGGCAAACATTTCATAAATAAAGATTTAAAGAAAGAGAATTCCAGGCTGAACCACTTTTAGACCTTTGCATCTCCTGTACGCTTTGTTCCAGCAGCAGCTTCAGTTGAATGAAAACAAAAGCGTCACTGATAATGACTGTGGGGAGGCAAATGTCACCCGCTTTCCCTACACAATGACACAGTCACCGTGGTAGATTACCTTTCCTCTGTTAACTGTTGTAAATTCAAAAGAGCGCAGGCTACGGCGGCGGGTTGAGTGGAACTGAAAGGTGCTGGAGATACCCAGATAACACCTGCCCATTTAGGTGAGGGGACACACTGGGACATGGGCTGCTCATGTTTATGGATGAGGGAACTACAGGGCAATATGTCTGATCAAAAGGCATAATATAATTCCTGTTTGAGAAAGAGCCTTACCCATGTAAAGGACTCCATCAGAGCTGCGACAGGGAGAAGCTTGGACCAACTCAGGGATGGTGAACGGTAATTTCTGTTTGAGCAAAATGAATGAATGCACATTAGAAAACAGGAACAATATGCATACACCACCACAGTTGCAACTCCCGAATGAGGGTGCATGACTCTCTGCATGAGCCATCTACACGTATTTCTACAGAAAAGGGAACTGAGCAGCGTGTTTCTCACAACAGAGGGGAGATTATACTGATTGATAATAATGTATTTCCTCTTACTGTGAGGCCTTCGTTGTTCTTTCCTCCCAGAGAGTACAGGCTGCCATCGTTGGGGTCAGGCAAAAAGGCTGGTCTAGAGTAAAGATTCAAGAAGATGCATCTTGAGACCAGTAAAGGGAGTGACGGATAAGACAAGCTCAACAGGTTACTAAATCCATCTGCTTTCACCATCTTTTGTTACACACAGGTGCAGTACATACTGGGATATTTACGCATGCGGAAAATAACTCCAAAGATACATACTCTGCCACATGTGTGGGGACCTGAAGAACTGGATCTGTGGAGAGAGAGAGAGAGAAGGAGACAAGATGCAAGTCAGGACTGACAAGAATGTCAACCAACAATGGAAACCGTGGCCAGGAGCTGTTGAGTAAGAGAATGACATCGGTGACATTCAACCGTACAGAACACAAAGTCCAAATGAAAATGAATTCCCCTGGGGCACACGTGAAAGGCAAACAGTCATGCCTGCAAACAGCTTACTGTAAAGACGCCAAGCATGTAACACCATTTACTCATTTACTGAGCTTATATTAGACCATTCCCTCCAAAAAGTACTGGATGATATTAACCTGTTGATGAACCTACGATACCACATATCCAACTAACAGACTGAGTAAAGCGGGGTTACTCCAGGAAGCAGGTTTTACTCTTATCCTGCCACAGTTATGAAGGTTTTTCTCTGTACTTAAAAACATTGGAATAGATGTGTAAAAACATTCTGTGAATTTTCCTCCCTGGTATGGGTGCTTAAAAAGACCATGTCATGTTTTCGCATGCTTTCACCCATTTACTAGAAGTTTCATACATTTGAGGCCTAAAATTTTCCCATGTATGCAAAAAATGTGCCCTACCCTCTGGGCAGCTACATTCACTGCAGGGTTCAGCTTGACTCGACTCAGTTTTGCTACTAGGCCCTTCTCTCCATTTTATTTTTCAACTGCCGACAGTATCCCCTTAGGGAAGGTGGGATTCTCAGCTCATCCCCAGTGACACTGCCTTAAACTGCAGGGACATTGTCTTCAACGCAACTCTGAATCCTTTCATCGGCAACCAAACAGAAGAACATCGGAACTTTTTCAACTGTAGTGCATAGCGGCTGTTTTCAGACATCTGGGTCGAGCAGGGTTGGGTACAACACTTGGAACTTTTGAGTGTAGCAATAGAAATATGTAGGTACAACAGAATACAGATTCATGTTTAAAAAAAATCAGGACCAAATTTCCGTACCAAAGAGCGCACCTGGGTGAAAATGCCACAAAGTGCCCGAAAACCCTCAAAGCGCCATGACTGGCTTCCAGGTGCTTCGCGGCTGAGATAAAGAAGCTCCGCGGACGCACCAGGTTCAGAAAGCAGGCAGAAGCGCCGCAAAGTGCCCCAAAGCTGCCCACTGAGCTCCACTGACTTCCTAGCGAGCCGCAACTGTTGCTGCAGCCCTGATAGTTTCTGTATTTGGTCTATTTTCTTTTCCATTTTATTTTAGAAATAATCTAATATCACTGCTGTTTGTGATTGTGTTTTTTAAAATAACAACATATTCCACATATTAGACACGAGCAGACACACACACACTTACAAGCAGACAGACACTTAGCTCCATGTGTGAGAGAAATTAAGTGCAGAAAAAAGGTACCATTAGCTACCGTCACCAGTAGCAGCATTGGTTCAAATGTGAACAGTGTCCAGCCCTAGGTTCAAGTGAATTCAAAAATAACTGAAGTCGCAATTGACGGTAGCTTCTACTTTAAAATGGCAGGCTTGTGCAGGATGTCTCGTGTCGCTACTGTCGATTCTCCACCTTCTACTATCAGCTCAGCCCGCTTGGAATCTCAACAAGGTGGTATCAAACAAAGTATCGGGCACTATCAAAAACTTTTGCTAATGGAAAACCAAAAAAGAGCGAGTGGAGCAGAGCCATCACATTGGAAGTCACTTCTATTTTTCTGTCCTAGTTATATTACTGTTGTGTTATAGATGTTATAGATGTGTATGTTTAAAGTCACTGCAAGCAGATGTATGTCTATTACATGACTATAATAGACTAGATCGTGGTCAGCAATAATGTCGACAGTTAAAACTACAACTGTGAAAAACTACTACTACTACAATAGCTCTTTAAGCCCTAACCTCCATTGCTAGTAGACAAACACACACCTCCCTACAGTGTGAACATACAGGGCGTGGACCAGATGGTGCTGATCTCTGTGGAGGTGCCTGAAGGGGTCAACAATAGCAGGGGGGAGGCATAGGATTACCTGAAGGTGGTCATTGACTCTTGTGCTCAAGAGGCATCAGCATTAGAACGTGGTGAGACAACAATAGTTCTCTATGCTGCCACAAAGACACTAACCCTGGTTTATGGACACAAATACATGTTTGCACGGCCAGCAGGGAGTGACAAGCAAACAGTGAGAGGGCATACATGTGGGCTAAGATGAACTGTCATGGTCCAGGGAAAATATTCCTGCTTCCTCCTCATTACGTGGGTGTATGGTTGCCTGAATGGAGCACAACAACAGGTGTGTGCGGAGCCTGGAACAGAGCTGGTCACATTTATATTCAATAGCTCTTCCAGAAAAACAGATGATGCGGGGGAAGCTGCCTCTGCCTCTGATTATTAATGACTTGGGCATCAGGTGGCCCTAACCAGGACTTGTGGGTTCAAAACATAGTTGTTTTAATATCTCTTAAAATATTGTGACCCTTAAAAATGTGACACAAGTGTGCATTTAGAACAGCAGAAGTCTTAAATTATCAACAGTTAATGTCTTGGATAGACTGTTTCAGCACAAGTTTTCCAATAACCCTTCAGTGTATCTTATCTAATGTAATCCCCGAGCGTACTGTGCCTACATTAACATGGTAACCATAGTACATGCTATGTGTACAGGCGACACTACAGCAAAGTTGCTTACCCTTGCCCACTCTAACCTTGATTACAGGCTATTTTTGCCCCTCTCTCAGTTAATAATTACCCAGTTTCCATGCCTAACAGAACATCCCACAGCATTTTCCTCAGCTTAATCCCAGAAAACCATTCCTATAAATCCAATAAATGGCACTATCACTATTTTTTTTAACCAAATCAATTACATGTTTAGGCTTTTAAGTCATCAGTTTTAAATTCTAGATTTTCTTTTGAGTTTTTATTCTAAACTGGTAAGAATTAAAAAATAGGCCTGTTTTACTCTCATGTTCACAACATTACTGGGGTTATAAAAAAAATAAACAGCGTAAGAAAGTATCAATGACTGAAGTTAGTTTATTTTCTACTTTTGGAGTAATAATGGAGCGAAATCTTTTCCAGTGGTGCAGACAGCCTGTTGTTCAAATGAACATCACAGAGAGTATGTTCACGTGAAATCGATAGACCAGTTTGGATCACAGTAACACCAAATGGCACAGCCTTGACATGGCCTCATAGTCCTGCATCGGGTCGGGTACCAGGCACGTGACCTGAAAAAACTTGATTCGCAGGTGGTATTTTGTCTTATTTTTACTTCCAGGTTCAGTTCTGGGTAAAAAAAATAAAATAATGTGCAGGTTGAATACTTGATGGTAAATATATTGAAATCAAATGAGAATAACGATAATTTAATGTTTTAATATTTTAATCCACTGAGTGCTGACTTTGCGTGTCGGCTCTGCCTTCTGCACCAGCTGAATTTTGAGAACCACTTGAATCGGGTGCGTTACAAACAGATGTGGACATGTGCTGCTCAATATTATTGGAATACGCAAAAAAACTTTAATTTAAATTGTAACTTCTGAATTGCCTTCATTCTAAAATATAATATCTTAGTTTCACATGTATGAAATGTCCCAAAATGATCACTTCAAACGTGCCACCTTGCCAAATTATTAGAACAGTGCATGGTTATTTTAGGATTTGTGTTGGGTCGGGCTGCAGGTCTTGTGTCGGCTGGTCATGTCGCAGAACTAAGTAGTTGTCTCTGCGGGTGGCAGGTGAGTGTAGTATTGTACAACTCTGTTCTGGTTCGGGAGCGACACTTGAAAACCAGCCCCATGAAGGACTCTGCCTCCAAGTGGCCCTCACTTAGTTAAATTCCTTGCTTAATTTAAGTCCTATTGTTGTGTTCTGCTATAACCCAACACTGAAAATGACAAAGACAACAATCACTTCATTGTGGTTCCAAAAACAGCTGTGGGATCTCATTGTTTTCCCTGTAGCCACACAACAAAAGCACTTTGCTTTTGCAAATGTAACCTGAATAAGGAACTGGGCCTGAGAAAAACACTTACAAAAAAAAAGTTACACTTGACTCTTGTCCTCTCCTCTTACCTTCTTTCAGAGTCCATTTGATAGAGCCTGATTTCTTGCTAACAGCGTGCAGGTTTCCATCCAGGGTGGACACAAAGAGCAGGCTCTCAGGAAGGGAAACTGTGCTGGCGCTGCAAAACCCCTAAAGAAACACAAAAAACAAGGGGATGTACTATGAGCAAACACATCTCCACTTATAATGCCAGTGAATCAAAGTGATAACATATTATACTCAGACATTAGCAAGCAGGCATGTGTGAGCATGCATGCTCCGACTTAAGTCCACAGGTTAGGTCAAAATGTGTGCTCCTGCATGTGGTTGTGAATAATGACTTCAGCCACTAATCACTCAGACATTACTTATCCTCACACACGCCTGCACCAAACATCTATGATATGTTGAAATCACAGCATACTAATGAAATTATTCACACACTAATATGAAGAGATATGGCAGAAGATTGTCTGACACATGTCACTGCATGGGGCCTGTTTCATCATCACCCTGAGATATTTAGCATTTTGTTGTAAGGGGGTGAGGTGGGTGGGTCGCCTTAGGGAGTGTGCCACCTTGCTCCACTTTACAAATGAATAAACTTCATGTCAATATCTTACACTGACAGCTTAAGAGCAAAATAGGAGGAGGCTGATTGGCTAGAAAACAGAGGGCAAGTTGCTGGTTGAGCTCTCAGAGGGTTCAAAGTAACAGCCAGAGCTGAGGGCTGCAACGTGGAGGAAGGTAAACAAACTGGGACATGAGCACGTGTGCATGTTCTGAACTCCTGTGTTACACTCGTGCTGCCCACCAGCATACCTTATAAGGTTGGTTCGGCTTTTTTGACAGATTCCACAATGAAGACAGTGAAGAGAGTGCTTCAACTTCTCTCTGCACAGATGAATAGTGGGCTGACAGGCCATATGGGAACCCTTCTCTCCGGAACTTTTTACTCCCACTCAGAAATATGTGGCACGAGAAAAGACATGGGAACACTTGGATTGGTTCGTTAAATGACAGAAGTAGACAGTGCCGGTGAAAAGAGGGCAACACAATGACAGTCATCGGAGAAAAAAAATGCAGTAAATCCAGTGAAAACAATTGAACCCATTACCACAACAGCAACTGAATGACCCGGCCTCATGACTTGGCTTATGCCAGAATTAACAGCACTGTGGGTGATGTGTACTCCACTCACCCACTATGGAATTCTAAAAACGCCGCTCTTGATAACCAAGCTGTGGGCTTCTTATGGTTTTTGGCACCAATGTGCAGGAAGAGGTCCAACGGGGGTGTCTGAGAGCTCTGACTGTCCGCCAAACCCGAGAAGACTGTATGAACTCAGCCTGCAACCGACACACATGCTTTCTCATCTAAGAGAGTTCAGGACGACCGGAGAGCTTTTTCAAAGTGTTCTTTCACATTTTATGTATTTACATTACAAACTTTCACATATCTGACATGACTTATCACTTATTACTGGCCCACTGACAGGTCAGACTGTGGATGAAAGATCTGGGAATACCACTAAACCTGCCATCTTTTCTGCAGGACTCTTAGGCCCTGTTTACATCTGGTATTAACATGCGTAGCGGGTGATCAGAGCACAAGTAGACAGCTCTAAACACAGGTGTGAATGCACCCAACGTGTCCCCAATGCGTCTTGAGATCCGATCACTCAGACCACATCTGGAGGGAGCTCTTGGCTGCATATGGCCACATTCTTTCAGCAGTGTGTAACCTAATGTGTCCTGGGCCATACTGAAGGACCACCTACTCAGCGGGCTTCCTTGCTTATCCGACTCCCAACCAAACCTTTACATAGGTTAGATGCAGCCTCAAAGGACGGTCCACACAGCCTCTCCACCCGCCAAACAGTCAGTTCAATGTCTGCCTGGTAAGCATGCGCTAATACAGCAGCAGCAGCAGCTGTTAAATGGTCCCAACAAACTCACACCAGCACCAAAACGGCTCAACTCTCCCAACAGTGATCCTGTAGTGGTGTGGAGGCGGAGAGACCGCAGTCTGGGGTGTGCTTGTCTCATGATAAACAGAGAGCAAATTAACAATAAAAAGCTCAACAATAAAATAAGATTTTGCCCATTTTCAACAGGCTTGAAGCGTGCATGTAGCAAGAAAAACCTCCTGCTGGTTAAAACAACAAAGCATTTGGTCTTTTCAAATGGAAATGATGTAAGTGTTTATTTGCATATAGAGTGGGTAAGTGATATTGATCTTAAGTCGTCACTTGAGACGCATGTGGAGATGCATTCGAATGCCAGGTGTGAACATTCAGACTGTGATCCGATCACCTTAGACGCATGTTCATACCAGGTCTAAACAGGCTCTTGGAAGAGCTGAGCAGACAGACTTCTCTCTCCTGCTGAACCACAACAGTATTGATCAACATCCCTGACTAATCCCCCTGAACAGCTCCCTGGGGGCAGTGCAAATAGCCCCCACATACTGTATTATAATTACTAACACACTCTTCAGAGCATTTAGCCCCTTCTGAGGAGATAACGAAGGTGGGGGTTGAAGTGCTCTTAAGTCAGACACAAACAAACCACCAGAAGCTAGTAAGTCAGGCCTGAGCATGTGGTTCGGAGAACAAATGCAACCACCAGCAACGAGTCACTCAGGGTGTTCCCCTTGGTCACACAGCTTGCGTTTCCTCACAAAACCTATGTCATAAAAAAATGACCAGTGCTCAACAATTTCTTCCAGCCTGGGTGTTTTTCAGTTTAAACGTAATCGGAAAAAACTAGCCTGTTCTAAATGTCCAAACAGAAACCAAGGCCAAAACAACCACATAAACCGAGAGTTTCACACTCTACAGAAGGAAACTGGGTCCTTCCCCATTTGCCTACTGGTCCCCTGCTGTAGTCTCACATCCTATACAAGCATTTGTGTCAATATTGTGCACCTGTGACTGTTCCCACTGGGCTGCCAACTCACGAGTATCACACAACTGTACTTAGAGATTCATAACTAACTTGTTCTTGGGCCCCCTGTAACCTCTATCAGGGTTCTTGGTTTCGCAAACAAATAACTCTCTTAACATCTGTTGGCCTCCAAGTTTTGGATGGACACTAACATTCAACAACTGTTGAATATTCTACAGTGTTAGGCCTCTGGGACATCTGGTTTACAATATCTGGCTGCTCAGCTTTGTAAAAGATTTTGTATAAGACTCAGACATCGGGGCATTCCCTGTCATTTCCTCATTCTGTGTTTAACACAGAAATGTTTAGTTGTTGCGTAAGCGAGTTACATAATACTCCTGAACTGAGAGAAACCAACGTCTTGGGAGGTTCTGAGGTCTTCACTTTCTCCTCTACAATGAGGCCAGGCATAGCTTAAGGGGACATCGACTACAATGCTCATGATATCACTGGTAGCAGGCAGGAGTGTCACTGTGCTTCACAGCCTCTTGCATGGCAGACCAACCCGAACACAGGACAGGCTGTAATTGGCAGCTTTCCCACTCAGTGCACACAAGCCCTTTAGTACTACACCTGCTTTATTACCCCTTTGTCAGATACTCTCATCTCTTCAAGATAGTAGAGTATTATATCCCCAACCAATAGTTAAACACCTGGGCAAAAGGTATAAAAAAAAAAAAAGAAGAAGAAGCATTGCTCAGGTCCTGAGGGCGCAGACACATCAGACTGCCTTTAAAGAACAAGCAGCTATGAAAGACGACTGTTGTGTTGCACCATGTCACCTGTGTCACCCAAAAAGTTGTACGTGAACACACCATAGACTACACCCAAGGACAATGTGTATGTACGTTCTGTGCCGGCGTGAGCAGAAATGACATACCAGCAGGGAGCAGTAGTCTCCATTTGTCATTAAAAAGGGAAACTGCAGGACGCATTAAAGACGCTAGTTAGCGCCTTAACAACGCCACCGGGTGCAGAAAGAATAAAGGATATTTAACACATCATAACTGAACCACTTCTGCTAAAGTGCTTACCGGCTAAAAACATAATCTTACCTAATAGAACACATTGGTTTTGATCTCACGCTCTCTTGACTTCAGTTGTTTGTTTGCTTTTCTCACTTCCATTTCTCTTTTGTGCGCTAAGCTTTACTGCCAATCGGAGTGATTTCATTCACCGATGGTCTCCACTGGCCGAGATGCCTATTTAATGTGCTGAATTGGTAAAAAATAAACCATTGAGGGTGGACTAGTGCCAACAGTGCGAGACACACCGCAAAACCTTGGGCGACACGTTCACTGATGGCCTGACGTTGACCAAAAGCCAGTTGACAGCTTAGTGTGTCAGAGGGCCGCTTAATGGGTGAAGGTCTGGAAACATGTAGGAGACATAGAGGTAGGGGTTGACCAAGACAACAGAGGAAGGTAAAGACACAGAGATGATCCAACTTACAGCATTCATTAAAAATGAGTTGATTCGTGGCTGTCACATCCTCTGAAAACTAGTCAGATAATTCGAAAGGCAAACAAACGCACACCACCCACTGCCACTCTACCATGGCTGCCCTGCATCCTGACAGAAACAGGCATTTGGAGTGTTACAGTTGGTTGTATCAACATCATATGACAGTGTACTAACAACTCAGAAGCAGACTATGGGCAGCTGCTTTCTGCTGCAAGTGTGTAGCTGAATGGCATACAGCTAGATGAACTGGTAGTGTCATCAGAGACACACTGGCACTGTTCAACCGTCTTACTGGTTGTGTGAAGCGGACACAAAGATTTTCATTTATCGCCTGACCTTTCAGGCTGTTTTATGATCATTTAGAGATGCAAGCAGGGGAGAGAAGCAAATATAGAATACCAGTATTTAAGATATGGATATGGTTGCCAAATAATCACTTTTGAAATTAGCAGTAGCAAGAAAAAATGATGATGTGTCTGACTAAAAATAACACAGGTGCGAGACATGCTGTTAAGCGGTGGCTTTTGCAGGATCACTTACGTAGGAGGTTTATGTGAAAATGTTTCAAAAGGAGACACTTAGTAATTAGTATCAGACGTTTTAATGACAGTAAAACAGTCATCATATGGGCCCTAAAAGGACTCACTACAGAGTTTCTAAAAGTGAGACTATTATAAAAAGATATCTACTAGTTCGAGCTCTCTAGTGTATTAACTGGGGCTAAATGAAATGTCACTGTTTTTCTGTTGAAAAGTGGAACACTCTCCTACCAATAACATGTCTGCAACAGTAAGCAGTGTTTGCAGCTTGCAGACAAAAACCAACACAGGAACCAAGAATCTCTTATCACACGTCTGGTTACTTGGTACGGGAGGTGCGGTGCAGCAACAGCTTCAAGTCGTCAAAAATACGCCCTGAAAATCAATTACGAAATACCTTGGTGTACATGGCTGAATATGAGAAACGCAGCTTTAAGAACAGCCTGATGATCCGCCAGCCTTTCAGTCCCACACAAAAGTAATCATTAGGGGTTTCCCTTCAGGGCTGTACAAAGATTACACAGGCTTGGGGATGTTTGATTTCCCTCAGTTTCAGACACCAGTGAGTAAGACAGGGTGACGAGACGATTGTTCAAAATTGGATGTGTTTCACATTTTAGAGTAAAGCGGAGATCACTTTGTGGCACCTTTCTTGTCAACACAGTCTATCAGCTGCTCTCTGCGTGGTGTTGCTTCAGTGGGGAGGATGTCACGTGTTGGCCCTCGTTCCGGCACACTCAGTCAGAGCACAGCCAATCTACTGTTGTGATAAGATAGTGTAAGATTGCTAGATTTTTCTAGCGAATGCCTGCCTTCGTGCAATTTGAATCAAGTCTACAAATAGGCAAACTAGACAAATTAAGTATGGTCATAGTGACAAAGCAATGGAACAAACTGCAGCTGAGGGGTATATTGTTGTCTGAAGTTAGTTTTAAGTCTTACAACGAATATTGTTGTTATAAAGGGCTGGCAGATGTGTGAAGTGAGGCATGAGCGTAATGTGTGAAAAAGCATCTAAAAACATTTCAGTTACTGACACATCCTCCTTCTAAAGAAACATCAGCTGGCCTTAAAATAGCTGAATTGTGAGGGAGAGACAGTGACAAGAGAGATGAGTGTTTTCTCTGTAGCTCTTTCATATGTGTGTGTCTATCTCTAGCCCACTGAACAGCACTGGGATCTGAGGCCGATTTTACATAGTGGCCAAACATGGAGTTAAGACTTTCAGGTCAATCACGTGATGCCGTGTGGACCAAAGACTTTTTCCAGTAGAATTTAATTGTGACAGAGACGTCTGTAAATCACTGGATACACTTTGTGTCAAAAGTGTCAAAACCCCAGCAGAAATGACTCTTTCCATTCAGTCAAACAACACCCCAAAAGTCTGGAAGAGCCACATGATTAAATCATTTTATCCCCATTCAGGATGGCAGAAGGCTAAACCGGAAGTTAGCTGCTTGGCCGCCGGACGTCACTGATATAATAACTCTATTGGCTCTGTGATGCGGAAGATCTGGGTAATTTCTCTCTCTGTCTCACACTCACACACACACACCACTATCTATAGCCTTGATCATTTGTCACCCTTACTACGAGCAGACTGCCTACCAGGCTGAGAGAGGAACCTGAGACATGATAGGGGGATTATAAAGCTACTTTAATCTGCTTCTTAGCTGAAGTGGTTTACTAGCTTTGTAGCTAATGTCACTGCCTGGAGACTTTCTAGGTATCTGGCTCAGTTTCAGCAAGTTATCCAACCTCCATTTGTGCGAGCCTCTAATACTATAGAACTCATTATCTGTTAAGAATTCCCTTTGGTAAAATTCACACTGAATAACAACCCCTCACAACTAGATTTATATTTTGCTCCAGCCTTCCCTTGTTATGTTTTTGGTGCCTTTCATTCATAACATTTGTGTAGCACGTCATACTGCATTCTGCTGTGTGCAGAGGCATTAATCTTTGTGCTGGGTTTTTTTCTAGGTACGGCCCTGTTGCATGTTGATTTAATCAACCTAACCACAAAGAATCATCATGCACAACAATGCTGGGTTTTAGCTGTACAGCTGTAGAGATTCAACTACAAGAGGGAGGCTTTCATACAGTCATAAAGAATCCTTTCAACTTTACCTTAGTGCAAAGACAGGGGTTTTCTTGCTTTATGCTTCTGCTTTTACTGTTTGATAGAAATGTTTCTTCTGTTAATATATGGATGTATCAATACATATCAACTTTCAATATTTGATTGGCTTTCAACACTCCTTTTCTGCTGCACTTTCTCGCTCTCTCTTATTGTTAATGTCTGCTATATTCATTCTGCTGTTCTCTGCTACTAACTAAGATACGAAAAGTCTTTGTTTTCATCTTACAGCCTTGTTATATTTATATTTTTATTAAAAAAATATGCCCTCATTGTCAAAATTTCCCTGTTGTATCGAAAATGAAATGGAATATTGATCATTTTCAATGTGTTGCATCAAAGTTGGAAATTCCAGTATCGGGACAACACAAGTCTGAATTCATCTACTGGCAAGCCCAAAGTCAAAGACCAAAATTTCCCCAAGCCATCAACCCATCACCTTGCGTTGCTGCCTGTCCAGGACTCAAAAGAAGAAGAGTTTTAAGGCTGTTGCTGATTTGCAAGCGAGGGACTTGTGTTCAGTCTTGTGGAAAGATAACGTGCATGCAGTAGTAATATTAGCATCCCAACAAGCATTAACAACATCAACATAAGTCTGGACAACGTATTGAAATTATATCGTGATATGAGACTAGATATTATCTTAGATTTTTTTTAATGGGAGTGTCGTAAGTGTTTCCTGGTTTTAAAGGCTGCGTTACAGTAAAGTGGTGTAAATTTCTGAACTTTCAACTGCTGTTATTTGCCTTTAATCACTATGTACACATTACATTATTCATCACGAATCTCATTGTGTAAATATTTGTTGGTCAGATCAATAGTCAACACAACAACATCATTGCAATATCATATTTGACTTACTCCTTAAAGACCCTCACCTTAGTGTAAGACCTAAATTTCATCAATAATAATACTAAAATGTTTTTTCTTGAATTCTTTAGTTTGCCAATGAGCTTCTGGATACTAGGGGGGGTTGATGACATGAAAATATTAACCAAGCTTAAAGCAAAATACTAACACATACCCCAAACAGCAAATCCTCATAGTCCCCTAACAGAGAGATCTTTATACCTGCTCACCTTTTCCCAGTGAGAAGATGGAGATATAATGTCCATGCATACTGTTCCTTTGCTTTGTGACACTGGGCTGACGGATTGTACATGTTCAATGTTAATAATGCAGTGTTGATTAAGTTAATCACGAGCTATCTGGTGCACACATTACTTTAACAATAGTGCTTTTAGCCAGCGAGCTAACGTTAATGCTAGCTTACCTCTCTCATGTCAAGACACCACGCAGCACCCTGACTGAATTAAATATCCACTGACTCACAGCTATTTTAGTTTGGGCTTTAATATGTGGGGTAAAAGAAGCAGAAAAAAATCCCTGACGTTGATAGAAAAGTGAAGTTTAGCGAGCAACTCCGAGCTAATGTCACCCAACTTAAGCTAGCTTATCCAGTTAGCCCCTCTTACCTTTTGTGGAAGACCAGCGCAGCAAAGCAACGCCAAAATGCACCACAGCAGGGCCCGACTGCTCACTGTCCAGTCCATAATTTCTGGTCTCAAACCGGGATAGACAGCTGGTCCGGAGGGCCGTTGACTACATAGAAAACGTGTTTTGGCTCACAACCAGATGTTACGAAAGTGTTTTAGACCAACGCTGGGACGGTAAAGGCGCTGGGGCCAGCAGCGGTGGATACAACGTTGGATCCGCTTCTTCCTGAAATGAAAAGCGTGGGGGTTGGACTTTGGGATAGATATTCACAGGAGTGGAGGAGGGGGAATGTAGAGTCAGTGTGAGCCAATCAGAGAAGACCTACAGACACCGGATGTGCTATAAAACACATCCGGGGCACATTTTGTGCAGGAGCACACTTCTTCAGAGCACGCTTGCAGCAGTCCGACCAGTCAGACTGGAAATATTTGTATTTAACATGTTTAAAAATTTATTTGCATGCACATTTTGTAGTCATTATTATGATACATGATGTAAGATTGAAACAATATGTCTCCTAATATGATAAAGTATAATGGCGCGTGCTGGAGCCGTGGGACTAGGCCGCATCGGCGTGGAAACATGGAGGTAAATTTTTATATGTGTATTTTTTTACACCCTCAAAATGGCAAATGCATTTCATTACTTTCCCTTTACCTACAATATGCTGTCACATACACAGGGCAGATAATAAATGGATCCATGCAGTGTGTTTGAGGTGATTGCACACACGTGGACAGAAGGGTGGTGGCAAAGTGAGTATTTCTTTCTATAAAGAATAAAATATTTATATTTTTTAGTTCATGAATGATGATTTAAGTGCGTTAGACTTCTGATGTGCAAATGAAGTCAACATATTTAATCTGACTTGACCCTAAAGCACCATTCTGGTGTGTGTATTTGTGTTAATGATCCTGCTCACCAAGATATTTTATATTTGCAGGAATGCAGGAAATTGGTGTTGATGGATCCCTGCAGGAGCAACACAGTAAGTATCTCGACTGAGCAGAAAGTGGCATGTCAGCGTTATGAGTGATGATTGTGATGCGTTAGACTTCTGATTTCATATTGAAGACAATCTAAAACTGACATAACCCACATACAGTCTGTAATGGATGGTGTTTTAATACCTGAGCTCATTCTAAATTGTTTTCTTCTACAGAAATCAGCCTGCGGTACACACGAAATGGACAAGCTACGGTAAATTATAAGGTGATGCTGGGATTTGTGAATTAACATGTTTGTTTTTCCATACATATGTGACCCAGAAGACTTGAAAATGTATTGTTAAACAGTGAGTATAATGTCCTGTGTGAATAAAGCCTTTTTTCAACAAGCAGTGTTTTGTTCATTTCATTTTGCTGCGTAGGTTTGATTTTTAGGCACTGTACTTGCAACCCGAGCGGCCTTTTCCATGGCCACTCACACTGGTCAAGAGAGGTGCGAGATCATATCATGTCTTGTTATAACTGGGGTTTCTTGGCCATTTTCCCAAGTCTCTCTTTTAAAGCAAGACACAGAATCTGAATGCACGTCAGAGCAATAACTGCACAGACTAGAGGAGCATTTTGAATAAGCGTGCAGTGCTGCTGAGACTAAGTCCCTGTTGACTGACACTGTACTATAACTACATGTGAATATTAAAAGAATCAATATAGTCTGTCAGAGAATGGGTTTCTTTTCTTCTTGAAAATCTATTCTATATTGATTTATTGGCCAATATTTAACATAAGGGAAGCTGAAAATTTTAGTCAATTTATCCACAAGTCTGTTGCCAGAATATTACTCCGCAACTATATGGATAATCTGTTTTATTTTATCCTGGCAAAAATCCCAAACTGACAGGTATGAGCTTTGTTAATGTTAGAATTTGCTGGTTTTGTTTACTTGACTCACGCTTGTCACTTATACTACCATATTTTGACATTTTTACTTTGTGTATAAATGAAGAAATGAAAGGAGGATGAAGTACAATAGTAATAAAGGATAAAAATTTAATAAATAAAAGGGGAAATTTGATTTTTTTTTTTGCATCTGTTATTGCTGAAATGATTGATTAGTCGGGAAAATAACTGACAGATCGCAGTCCCAAACATAAACAGTATAGAAAAGAGATGTAATCTGATGCGCATAGATGAATCCTCTCATTCTCATATGTTAAAACCACAAAGGCGCACAAACTCTCTCCAAGCAAAAGGTTTTATTGATCCACAACGATCAGAACCATAACATTCTGTGACATCACTGAACACAACAGCAATGTTTGACATTTTCATCACTGTGCAAATGAACAACACCGAAACTCGTGAAAAACAAAGGGCATGTCTCGAGAGAGAGAGAGACACGGTTAATGGCACAAAGACACTTTCTCTCTATCCTCAAACTGATGCAACAAATGTGGTGGCTCACTATGGAGGAATGTTTATTTTAAAGGCACTTTCTGCCTCATACACTTTTGCCAACACACATATTTAAATGTTAAGACGTGTAAAATAATGCAGCCGGGCGTCTTGGCAGATTACAAAGTTGCTGCTGTTCTAGTTTTAACGGTGTCGTTCCTGTTGAATGTGTACAGTACAGAAAGAAACAGCAAATCAATAAATAATTCAACTGAAAAAAAAGAGCATTCATTAGATGGACGTCTGCTGACAACATTAAATAATATGGCTAATATCCAGTATGGAAACAGAGTGGGCATGTTTCCCTCTCCACATTAAAACAACTCACAAAAGGGATTCAGTCTCCTGCTGTCCAAACTTCAGCCTCACGAGGAACCCAAGATAATGAACCGATTGCTTTATATGTCACTGTTTACCTCATACAGTAGTCTTCAGACAGGATTGATTGCTTTGGCAATAAAAAATGAAAAGTTATTACTTTTTTAAAACTCTGAATATAACACGAAAAGAAGTCTTGAAGCATGTTGCGTAGAAGCACGTCGTCAGTGAATGAGCTATTCCTTGCACAGCTAGGGAGCTGCATTCCTATTTATACATTCATCAGACCTAGGCAATGTTCAGCTGCTGTGTTTGCAGATATGTTTTAAATCACCCCTCTAAAGTCAGTTTTAGCTCTAATCCCTACCACGCGGTTAAAAGCACACAGGCTGTATGGTATGATAGTGTGTCCATAGTGGATTTGAACTGACCTAGTGTCTTCGATGGACACAGTGCCGTTGATCTGTTTGCATAAAAGTGCCAGGCGACTGGCACAGGCAGCGGTGTGGATGGGTGATCAATGAGTTTGATGTCCCTGTGAAATGTGTATCAATAGACGCAGGGGCTCTTTCAGCAAAATCGTCTCCAAATTTTAGTTCCCTCAAACGTTTGCTCACTCAGACACACACACGCTTCATCAGTGGCCTCAGACTTCTCGTAGAGTCACAGCAACATTAAACCACTCCATTAGAAAGGTCGCACAAAAATGTACACTGTACAACGATCAGGTTTGGTGCAGCTGTACATCACAGGTATTATGGTTCTTCAGGTTGAATCCGATGGCTGTTTGTCGATCCACGCACATTTGTCAAAACAGTCTCGACATGCCCCGTGTGTTGTATTTCATCAGAGATTGAATCATAATATTTAATGTCACTGTCACACAAATAAAACTGTGTGATTGGATGACAATCTATGAGTCATTAAGTCGCCACAGATGATCACGAGCTCGCCAACACTTGCAGTTTTGTGATTGCACTTCATGGGTGGCCTCAGACTGGTTGGGACTGGAACACGGGTAAAAATATTGGGAGAGTTGGTCCGGGCCCGTCGCTGCACCTGTGGGGTCTCTGAGAGGGGCGGGGACTTGTCATATTGCCATGGTGATAAAATGTACGTCGCTATGCACTTTGAACAGCAGTCTTCACATGTCAGAGACCTCAGACTCCTCAGGTTCTGGGTCCTTCAAGGCCTCATTTATCACAGTAACCAAGTTGGCATTTGAACGTGTGTCCATGGCAGAGTGCATTATGGGTAGCCACACATCATCCATGTTTGGCATCACGAATATTTTCTGTGAAAGGGCAAGCACAGAAACAAACAAGGTCATTTTAAAGGAACAGGGTGTAAAATTTATGGGATCTAGTGGGGATTACTGCAGATTGCAGCCAGCTGAAACTTCTCCTGGTTAGAATTCCTTCAGTGTTTATTGTTCAGGAGGTTTTTACCAAGAGCTGAATTATCCGCAGAGGTCTCTTCCTCTTTAAAACAAAAAGACTCTGTGGTTTAAACTGGTAAAAACTTTGAATTAAGCAGTTTCACATAACAAATTAGTGTTTCTCTGGTGCTGTTTGGCATGTCACAGACGGGCTCCTAGCCCAGCACCTGCTAATCTGTGCTCACCTTTCATCTCTGATAACTGAATGTGTGTTCACCTTATTTCTGATCAAGACGTTCAGGAGGTTTTTACCAGGAGCCGAACCATCCGCAGAGGTCTCCTCTTCTCCAAAACAAACAGACCCGGTGATTTAAACCGGTAAAAACACTGAATAAAGCAGCGTCACGTTAGAAATTTGTGTGTCTCAAATGCAGTTTGGCATGTCGAGCCACTAGCCCAGCTCCTGCTAATCTGTGCTCACCTTTTTTCTCTGATAACTCAAGACCAAGACTTTGAGGAGATCTTTACCAGGAGCCGTATTATCTGCAGAGGTGTCTTCCACTCCAAAACAAGCAAACACAGTGATTTAAACCGGTAAAAACACTGAATAAAGCAGTTTTTTCAACACTCTTGTTGCAGATGGGCTTTTCACTGCAGTGGCTGATATCAAGAGCCAGTGTTTGGTTTGTGCATTTTGAGCTACTGTAGAAACATGCTGATGCAACATGGCGATCCCCGTCAATGAGGACCTGCTCCCTATGTAGATATAAAGGGCTCTTGCTCAGGTAACGACAACACAAAGTTTCTTATTTTCAGGTGTTTATACACCAAAGAGAACATACTGGACCTTTCATTTCTACAACAGAACTAAAATATGATTATTCAAAGTGTGTCTAGTAAAGGGAATGGAGCAGACACTACAAATTAATACACTTTTGTGACTAAAAATCTAGACTAAAAAAAAGACTGGCATGAGATTATAACTGCTAACAAGAAAAAAAAAGACCTGAATACATCATCTCCTTTGAATCTAACCCCACACTGTTGTGTCTAGAAACCAATGAGGCCTGAGTTCAGCATTTGTTGAAAGCCAGATGTATACACTCACTCACAGATGACAACAGTGAGCGCTGCAGCACTGTATTTTACCGGAGGGTTGGTTTAGGGGGGTGGTACATAATAATAACCCCCAGAGGAGTCAGGCAGGGATAAATGTAGATGTGTGGTAGACCTGACAGGGACAGTAGTTTGCAGGTGTGCCTCGGGTCAGTTATCTAGAGGCAGGCGTATCATTACTTTGGATATAAATGAGGGGGTGGGAAAGCCAAAGGGACGCTGCTTTGAAGTGCTTGTAGGTGGGCAGCCATAAATTCATCCCATAGTCCTCTTTATGACCTAAATTCTTACCCTAAACATGCTGGGGACATTGTCTTATCTTGAGTCAACTTGTAGCCTCTCAGTCAGGCAACTGAGGTTTTTTAAATCACAAAGTTGATTGACACTCTGGGTTATGACATTACCCATTAAACTATATTAACAATGTAAGTAAATTGTATTTGTGGCAGGTTTTCCTCAGTGTATACCTGAAACTCCTGGTCCAGTTTCTTCTCAATCCAGTCTGTCACATGAACCAAAGTGACCTCCCTCTCGCCCAGTTTGGGCCGCGCTTTCAGCTCCAGGTGAGGCGGACTCCGGAAACCGTACCTGGCAGCCAAGAGGAAACATTCATGTTTAAAACCTATATATTCTCACACAAGCTCCATGAAAGCCACATCTTTAGTTTAGTCCACTAAATTCAATACATTTTCTAACTTTACAACGTAAGGCACTTTTTCTGAGGAAATGTGGTTCCTGACGTTTTTATCTTGTCACCCCTTAAAATGAGGCAGTCTACTTCTAACTCCTCATCATAGATCATGGCCTCAGTGTGTACATGCATCTTGGATTGTTTTATTCCAGCATTTTAGAGTCCTAAAGTTGTAAAAGTATTTACAGGACAAAAAAGGGAAAAATCTAAAAAAAAAAAAAAATACATTAAATTGTCCTTATTATGTTAATCATTGGCGATTTTTCTTGGTACCACTACCAGGGTTCCAACTCAGCTTGGGAACCACTGCTGTAGATGCTGATCATTATCATAATCATTTCTAAGATGGTCATTATAATTAAGCTTAAAAAGTATGCAGTGAATACTTAAGGATTCCACATCTTTAATGACAACACACACCGTGGTGCCCTTAATTCTTAAATGTTCTTATATTTAGTTCACTGGTGATTAAACATTTTCTGTCACTGTATGCATGTCTGTATTTGCCCAGCAGAGGGTGCTCAGTTATATTCTTTAACCAGGATTCTCATACACTCACTGACTGTATCCTACAGCCTTCAACACACTCCTCCCTGGAAGTGAACGTACCATATCCTGTCCGTCGGGGGAGGTGGAATGTTCACAGCCAGCGTCCCACGGCACTCTTGCACCTCCACGGTGAGCAGCAGGGGTGTGTTGGACACCTCCTCCATCTTTTTCTTAATGAACTCTGTCTCTGTGGCTTTCTGGAAGTACTTCGACTTGGCTATCTTGTCCACAAAGCGCATGATCTTGCTGGGCCTGTGGCCTCCCACGTAGCTACGTGAGCAGAGGATAGAAACGGAGGAGGAGGAGGGGAGGCAAGGAGTGAGTCAGGTTCATTATTTATTCATACCAGCATCTCTTGCTACTCAGCACCCACGATGGAAGGGAGTGACCGGGCGCTACATTAAATCAACAGCAAGCTTTCAAACATGTGGGACAGAGTGGGTGGGTAGGTGGGTGGGTGGACTGAAGGGCAGAACAGTCTGCTTCAACACATCAGTGTGGATCTGTGTCTGCCCATTTTCAATTCAGATGCGTCACGATGTTGTTGTAATGAGACATTCGCTCACCCCTCGGCTCCAGGAAGAATGGCTTTGTCACTGAGCAGTTCTGGGGGGTCCTCCTCATCCGACGAGCCGGCACTAGACGACTCTTCATCACTGTCTGCCAGACAGTATGTCCGTGGCCTGTGCCTGTCACACACACACGTAAACACTCACTGTTGCAAAGTCAGGCTGTAATAGCTTTCCACAGAACCATAAACAATTAAAAGTTATTCCCATTAAATGCATCCCCACCGATTTAATCTAGTCTGTCTGTCTGTCCTATGATCTTTTCGACAACTGATCATCTGATCGACTTCACACTTGGTGGGTGTATTGCTGTGAACCCACAGAAGTGCAGTGTTGAATGCAGGCTTTTTAAATCCATGGGAGATATTTAAAAGTAGTGTGTTATGTACACACTGTGTAGTGTAGTGAGAAGGGACATATAATGCCTGTTACACCACTGCACGCAATGTTAGGTACAGCTCGCTCTGCTTTGCTTGTTACAGCACATTCAAGAACAAATGGATAAAGAGAGACCGATGTTACCTCGTGACAAACTCAAACAATACAAGCATCAGTGATATAACTTTCAGAATGAGCGCTTTTGTTTTGAGAAATAGCTGAGCGCTGACTTCACTGAGGTCATAAAATGTTCATGTGAGCTTTCACACCGAAGTGACGCTTACACACAGGCATTGCTCGAGGGTGCAGCTACGTCAGAATCTCAGAATCCAAGGTTCCGACACATTTCCGACGCCTATGCATAAGCAAATGGACCAGACATATGGTTATCTGGCAAAATAACCACGTGACCTTGCCTGAATCTGAGCATCCACGATACCTGAATAAATGAGGATTGATCGCTGTCATGTCCCTTCAGTCTTCCACCATACAAGTGGATCAATGATTAATGTGTGGACCATGATAGCTGGTGGTCAAGCGGCAACCTCCGGGGCTGAAAAATGGAGCCAACGTGGAAGTGCCAAAACCTGTTGTTCTTTAACAGAAGCGAGTCAATTAACATAGACCCCCATGTTAAAATGCCCAATGTTACAGCACCACTAAACATGTTTAAAGCCTGGTACAAAGACAGTAGTGTTGTGTCATTCGCGAACAAATCGTTCAAAAGAACGAATCTGTTCAGTGAACGTACTGAACTGAATCACTTATGGAATTGATTTGTTCATTTCTCAGTTCAGTGCAGGCTGGGAGTGTAATTGCCGATAAGGTCCGTGCGAACGATGAATCACTTGCAAGTTGTGAGGCAGCCAGGGTGCAGGGAGGGACGGCTTACCGCGTGAGGAATCACTCAGTGAACGAATCACTCGAACGACGTAACCCCGATTCAAATCATTTCTTCTCAGCGATACACTTTCATAGGGACCGTTTTCCCCAAGCTAACGGCTAATGTAGCCAGGAGTCAAGAGTCAAGCCCCCCCCCCCACCCCCATTGTTTTAACAGACTTAGTTTCCAGGTAAACAAACTTAAAACGTTAGGCTGGCCAGGAATGAGACTCACCAGTGCAGGGCAGATGCGGTACACAGTCAGGGCTCCTCTCGCCAAGCACTGAACGATTTGGTGAACGAATCTTTTGAACAAATCTTTTTAATGAACTGATTCTAGTGATTCAGTAACATCTAAAGTACTGCTTTGCCCATCACTAAAGACAGTTTTGGTCTCTATAGCTAATTACAGCTATATATGTAGTGAAGTTTTATATAACTCACCCATTTAAATGTTATTCAGGCTTTAAGTCATGCATAATTAAGAGCGGGGCCGTTTTGAATGACAGGCTTTCTGTGGATAGTGTCCTCAACTTCTCAGTTAGATCCACCCCTTGCTCCTCTCATCCAAGTATGGTCCAAAAAACCAAGATGGCAACGGCCAAAATGGCGAACTTGAGGCTTCAAAACAGGAGTCCACAAACCAATGGGTGACATCACAGTCGCTACATCCATTATTTTATACAGTCTTTGCTGGTGATTCAATCAGATATGTATATTTGATTGGATCACCAGGTATCATTGGGCTAAGTGCTGTCTCTACTGTTTGATCAATAGGCTGAGATTTCATTAGAGACAACAGTCTGATGCTGCTATACAGTATGACTTTACTGCAGCAGGCTCCCCCACAGGTTAGCTATCCATCAGTTACCCACTGTCACCTGCATTATTTAGCGATTCACTGCACTGACAGTAAACAGTCAGGATTTTAAATGCCTCAGATCTCAGTGTGAAAGCCTCGGTTTTCCCACTACACCAGTGGTTCCCAACTGCTCCAGCCACGGGGTCCAGATTTCTCCTTAGTCATTAGTTCCAAGGTCCACGCAGTTTAATATATCCAGCGTCATACTTGTGTTTGGCCATGTTGTCGAGCTAGTTTGCTGTCTCTGTCAAGTAGCTGTCCGTTAGTCACTCACTCTACAGCAGGAAACAGAACTTCAAATAAAAGCTCTGTGCTGGAAATTCACTGTACATGAATATAAAGTGTGTTTTTTACAAAGTTGACACGCTCATGAGCTACTTGTGGTCCATTCAGATTGGACCCGTGACCCACTTTTGGACCACAACCCACCAGTTGGGAACCACTGAATTGCGCAACAGCATTTTCACATTGTGATTTTTTTCCTTAAAATGGGGCGTGGCCTCCGAAATGACAGGATGCTTGTCTGGTCTATGTGTATCATGTGATACTTGTAACATTTCAATAGTCAAGCAGTGCAGAACTAGATTCCAAATTAGTAATTAAAGGAATGTATTTCACGTGACATTTGACATGTGTTGGGATATTCATGAACATATTTTAAACAACAGCCAAAAACAATGTATATTCAAAAATTTCCAAAATATTCTGTTAATTCCAAACCATTTCCAGGCCTGGAAAAGGAGTTTTCTTAATTTCTTAACTTGTCCATGATCCTGGGAACCCTGAGGTTCCAAGGAAGCGAAGCGTCTGGTGTGAAGTTGTTCGGATGAGCAATTCTCGAGAAGCGGCAATACTTGAGGTCAAGCAATCGGCCCGTTACTAATGGGCACCTTTTGAACGGGCACTGCACTAGTCTCTGATAATTCATCCAAGAAAAGAAAGTATAATCCACAACATAATGTGCTGTTTCAGTGAAAGGCATCTATGCGTATCTATCTTCAAACTCACCAGCCATTCGACAAATCCACAGTGGTAAGCGTCCAGAGAGAGGATTCATATATCAAGAGAAGGGAGGAAAAGCCGACAGAAAAATGGCAGGAAATAGTGAAAAGACAGATGTGACATCTAATATGGTTCTAAATGCAATTATCATCCAGCTCTGAGCTGTTTGTTTAGCAAGGAAGCTAATCCTATGAACACCCTATTTTGGGCCTAGCCACTGAGAATTATGAGACAATGACAAAAACAAACACATAAAATCACTCTCAGAAATCTGTAATACATTTTAAAACCAGACTCGCTTTTGTAACGAACTTTAAAAGAGGAAATTGCTAAATGGAATTGAAAGCCTCACCATTCTTTTCCGTGCTCCCCGAGCCCCTCGCCCTCCTTCCCCAGACGGGCCAGGTTCATCTTGGTCTCTAGGGTCATGAGGAAGGAGCCTGTGTAGGAGACCTCCAGGTCAAACCACAGACCTGTAGAGATAGAAAGGGAAACCACACAGACATATTTTGTTTGAATACTATCAAATAATGCTACTTTACATCCCCAGCATTAAGAGCTGTGATTCTCTGCCCAAGCCCAAATGGACCCAACCCAGCCCACGGAGTTGGGGCCGAGTCGAGCTGTAGTTTCTCATTATTCCCCTGCGCTTGAATCTGGTTGGGTTCACACCAGTGTAGCAGTGTTTTTTCTTTAGTGTGAGGAGTTTAAATGGACTGAATCAAGACGGAAAGAGAGAGAAAGAGATGGGGACTACGACTGAGAGTGGGAATGTGACAGAGCAGTTGGCAGTGTTTGCCTCTGCCTCTCCAGCAGTGGGAGAGACGTGCGTAACATGCAGCGAAGAGCGGTGATCACCGTATGCGCAAGACGTACAGAGGAGTGCAGCCCACTCTGCTTAATGTAATGTTTATTTTTACATCAGAAATCTTGGTTGGGTCCAAAACTGCCGTGGGTCAGGCTTGGATAAAACTTTTTTTGGGCCTGATCAGAGCTCTACCAGCAGCATCAAAAATGACCAGCTCTGAATGCTATTTCTGTGGGTAAACATGAACCTCCTGCCTGGTGTCTAATTGCTGTGAGGTCCCCTGCAGAGCTGCCAGGAGGAAGTTCCATCCTCTAGCAAACACTAAGAAAGGTCAGCCTCCTTATTGGCTTATCAGGGTTACTTCCCGTTTACACATTACACTTCTCAGGGGGCGACGACAACGACGACGACGGGAGAGCGATTCAGATTTCGATCCCCCCGCTGTTTGCTCAACGAATCCTAACGTCTATAACTGATAAGTGTTGTTTAGTAATCCTCTGCCTCGCTCCTTCGTCCTCTTCATTTTCCACTCAGATGCTCATTGATTTGTTTGTGTGTGGCAGCAGTGTCAAAGAGAAGCTAAATGACAGTATTAAGTCAGAACACGTTGGACGGTGTCTCTGTATGGAGTGAGACACACAGGAGGGAGACAGCCTGGAGTTCCTAATGAATTCTGGAGGAGTCAGCATACTGTATCTGCACCACTAATGTAACAGTGTGCGAGATAATGTGCGAGATAATGCCTTGAGCTTTATGAGCTTTATATTATTACAACCACACTGACATATCTCAACAACTACTAGATGGTTTGCCGTATACATTCATGATCCCGAGAGGATGAAACCTCCTGACATTGGTCAACAGAAGCCCACAAGAACAGTGCCGGGCTTTGAAGCCATTGTGACACAGTGGCCAAACTGTGGAATTACAACTTCCGGATCTATTACATGCTAGTCTCACTCACCAGACCTTTCTCAAGAAAAGAAAGGTCTGGCTGGGCCGACTCTCATTTTAAGATTGGAGAAAAAAACGCCCCGGCTGCTTGTACTTCTTTCAACCAATCACAATCGTTCTGGGCGGTGCCACAGCAACGGTGCGCTTGCAAAAATATTGCCGGGGGGAAACAGGTTTTGGTGTAACACGTCCACCAAAATATATGCCTACGGGACGCGAACCATGGCAGAAAAATGGCTACATCCCCGCAAGATCAAACACCACAAAAGTTAGTAAAGGACGTGTTGAAAACTGCAACCGGAGGTAGTAGGGCAGGACTTCAGCGGGTGGCTCGTTCCGCCCAGTGAGAGGCTGATCTATGCAGCGAACTTCCACCCACTCAGACTAATCACATGCAGGCGTCCTAGAGCTTAAAGGGTAACTTCTGCAATCGTCAACCTGGACCCTATTTCCCAGTGTTAACTGATCAAAGAGATTGATGTGAACAACAATTTTTGAGAGCCAGCAGCAGCCGACAGCCACGGAGTGAGCTGTAATGGAAGCACATGGGGCGATTAAACATCGTCACTGTGGGTCCATTAAAAGTGGTTGCTAAGTGGGTGCTATTAGCTAACGTGATTATGTTTATATTGTATAGCGTTACACATGAAAGCATGGCAGCAGGATAACGGCAAAAACAATCAATAAAGGATTAGGAGGTGCAAAATATCAACTGATTCAGCACTGATTGTAACAAATCTATATCAATTGAGTAACCATTGTCACCAGCTGACATTCATATTATAAAATAAGTGTGTGTGCATGGTGGAAAATAGATTCATGCTTCTGTATTACACTGATCAGCCAAAACATTAAAACCACTGACAGGTGAAGTGAATAACGTTGATCATGTTGTTACAATGCAGTGTTCTGCTGGGAAACTTTTAGCTCCTGGCATTCATGTGGATACCACTTGACATGCAGCACCCACCCAAACACCACTGTGGACCTAGTACACTCCCCCAATGGCAACAATGCACTTTGATGGCAGTGGCTCCCCAAGCAGAGCAATTCGCCATGCCTCACTGCAAAAATTGGTCAGGAGTGGCGTGAAGAACGTGACAGAGAGCTCAACGCACCGACCTGGCCTCCAAATTCCCCAGATCCCAATCTGAGAGTATTGAGGAATATTCATGGGACGTGCTCGTACCCCAGAGGTATCCCCGATCCACAGTGGGGCCTTTTTGGATCGGACTTGGCTCTGACGTGTCAAGGCATGGACACAGGACCTCTGGGGGTGTGCTTTGGAGTCTGGCACCGGGGCGTTGGCGGTGGATCCTTTGAGACCTGTTGCTTGTGAGGCGGGGTAGTGGCACGCCCCACGGATGCTCGATGAGATTGGGGTCTGGGGAATTTGGATGCCAGGTTGATGCCTTGCACTCTTTGTCATGTTCCTCGGACAACTTCTGTGCATTGTTTGTGGTGAGGCATGGTGCATCCTGGTTATCCTTTAAGCCAAGTCTGAGTTTTTTTTAAATGTCATTCAGAATGAAATTTAAGACCAAGTTTCAGCAAAATTGGAGAAAAAATAACACACAAAAAGGGAAATCAATTACTTAGGGTTAGGTACAAATTTGCCCAAGTATAAAACATGACTTTTTTGTCTCATGGTGGAGATGAGGATAAAACAGAACTTGGAAATATGTGGCATTTGTGGACGAGTTTAGGGTAGGCCTACTGTATTTTAACATCAGCCATAATGGCTGAACTTGGAGAGCCTAATATTTTCTGAGGTGGTACACGGTTTGAGGACCACTGACATATGTAGGCTAATACTGTCACATACACACTTCTTAACATTTTCATGCTCACAATATGATAAACCCCTCTAATGTAAGTTATAAACGCCTTTATTCTGACGCCACCCTCTGGCTATATATTGCTGCTCCTCAGCTTTTTGGTTCTGTTTTTTTTGGTTTGGTTTTCTTTACAATGAGGATTACATTCTCACAAAACCATGTCATCCAGCCCTGTTTTATATCCAATCTTATCAACAAGTCTTAATGTCTGTGTATTGAATAAATATATTATTTATTTAAACAGTAATGCTGAGCTCGATGCATGCTTGTGTGCATTCAGTAGGTGTTGGAGCGCAGTAAAAACATTGTAAATCAAATCATGTCATCCCAACATTACAGAGTCAGGAAGCACTCACCCACTCTCTCTCCTTTTTATCATCATCACAGGAGAAAAGAAATATCAACAAGATGCAAAATTAGGAATGTTACTGCATCCTGTTGATCATGCGGGTTTACAGCGCAGCACTTCCAGAGATGCAGGGTCCCCCGGGGACTAATTATGTGCTGGGATCAACTGATTATGCTTTGTGAGTATATTTCTGTGGGTGTATAGGTTCAGACAGAACACATTAATGAGCACTGCAGACTCAGCCGTGGAAATGTGGCTGACAGCAGAATGACTCATGACTGGCTGCTTCAACCAAACAGCAACAGATATTACCATGTTATTGTTTTTATATCTTTAGAGGCAAGATTAAATTAGACTAAACTGTCTTTGGACAAACCCTTAATATTTAAAAAATTAGGACAGAAAAATACAAATATGGCATTAAATCCATATGAATTTAAGGAAGAAATACCAAGCTTCATTTTAAAAACCTCCTCTTTTGCTCTGCTGTCTGCTTTAAAGCACCACCTATGATTGCTTTCACAACCTGTTCCCATTTTTTCCCTTCTTAAGCTTTTCTTTCTCCCCAAACCGGCCACCTCTGTAGGAATTAATACGCCTCACGTCTCTGTATTGTCTCTGTGTGTCCAACCAATCCCTTCGCTGAGGCTCAAGGCAGGCGGGAGGCAGGGTGAGTCAGTGCCTCAGTAATGGATAAGGGGGACCCGAGACGTGAAGTTTAATTGCTGTGGCTTAATAGAGCGAGACACGCAGAGGGGCTTGACTCCAAAAAAGAGAAGCAGAGAGAGTTGGAGAGAGGAGGAAATGTCTTAATCCAGAGAGAAGAAGAGCAAAACTTAGGGAAGATGGAGGAACGGTAGGAGAGGGAGATAAAGGCGATGGATAGATTGAGGGGAAAGAAAAGTGAGAGCATGTCTCAGTATGCTGTCAGAAAGGCAAGAGGGAGAACTGATAAACAGCCTGGGTTATGATGAAGGATGGAGGATGGCAGAGGAAGGGGAAGAAGATTGATGGCAAAAGAATATAAAAATCTGCTTTGGAGCAGACCACCACTGTGTGGAAAACATGACACACCTAGGGTAGCTTCCCCCCTACCTTGATGGTCCACAGAGGGTTTGGAGGCATGGAGGATCTTAGGAATGGAAAAGCCCATGTCTAGCTCTGTTAAAGTCAGCTCGTTCATGACATACGGCAGCTGAAACACAGAAGAAAAAACATTTGGGTTTCAACACAAAGACAAAAAGCACAAAATCATCTCTTGGACCACTGGAATACACTTTCTGATTTGTTTTACTGTTGATATATCTTTGTGCAAGCTAGCACCCACCCTGATCTTACTGAGCTTCATCTGGATCTTTTTGGAGACGACATTGGCCCAGTACTTCTCTCCCAGGAAGTCCCAGAATATCCTTCCCACAAAAGCGTTGACCCAGGCCTCAGGCTCCACTGTCTCCTCTGAACTTCTGCGTATCTGAAGGACACAAGTACAAGTGCGTATTGTAGCTTCATCCCCTCAACATAAAATCAAGCTAATCAAATACAGTCTATATCAAGCCTGGCTTCGATCCAGGCTCCATCTACTTCCTTGGCCCGATTAGTCTTTTGGTGGGTCACGTGGCACAAGCTTGCCCCTTTTGACCTCCCTTGTACAAACTCACAATATGCACCGATGGATATATATATATATATATATATATATATACATATATATATATATAGATATATATATATATATACATATATATATATATATACATATCCTGCTGGGAAACATTTGATCCTGGAATTCATATGGATGCCTCTTGAAAGCACTAGCCACCTAAACACTGCTACACACAACGTATACCCCCCCAATGGCAGGGGCCCTTCCAGTAGGACAATGTGCCCTGCCACACCTCAAAATACGCTCAGGAGGAATGTGACGAAGAGCTCAAGGCATCAACCTGGCCTCCCATATCCCCAGATCCCAATCCGATCAAGCATTTGTGGTACCCTATCTTGCGACCTGTGACTTAAAGGATCCACCACCAACGTCCTGGTGCCACACACCACAGAGGCCCCATCAAGGATTAGATTTGGTGCTGACCTGTCATGGCATGGACACAGGACACAGGACCTTTGGGGTACTGGCATGTCCAAAGGATGCTCAATGGGATTTGGATTTGGGGAATTTAGAGGCCAGATGACGCCTTAAGCTCGAGCCTCGGGCCACAACATTTAAGGTACTCTGTTGAGGTTTTTTTGTAAATGAACAAAAGGTAGTCTACTGAGTGGCTGGTAGATTTAGGAATGCACCAACCTCAGTGGCAGGCCCCCCAAAAAGTTAATTTCCAAATGTCTTCCTGTGCAATGGATGAATGACGCCTTTGCATTGCATCGCTTTACTTGACCTGATACCTGCCATGTTTGCTGACAATCCAATCCTGTCACAATGCAGGTAGAATGGAGATAACAAAGAGCAGATGACGTTATCCAGATAATGTATCGAGATACAAATTACATGTTAAAACAAGATGTAAAATTCTTCTCCTTCCTTGATACACTGCCAAGTTTCTCTTGCAGCATCAAATCCACACAAACAAAACGGGGCCCACCTAGAAAAACATTGCTCCATAGTGTTACTAGAGGTCAAAAACTTCACGGGGTACCTTTTAAAGGGACATGGGAATTTTTTAAAGTGGGGTTGTATGAGATACTTATCCATAGTCAGTGTGTTACCTACACTAGATGACGGTTGGCACATCCCCAGTTCGGAGAAGCAGACAGGAGTACTGCCACAGAGGCTAAGCAATGTACTGCTGTGGACACGAGCAGCAGCAAATGTATTTTAGCCACCTAAAAAAAAGGCAGGTTGTCTATTTCTTTTCAGCCTTTCATGTATCCTACCTTTTTGGTAGTTTTGGGGCTGCTCTCAGGGCTGGGCCCAGGGCTGTCAGTGGCAGTTGGGCTTCTCTGTGGTACCTGGGGGTTGACATATTTGGCCATGTAGACATTATAGTCCAACAGCATCTTCTGTTTCATCCCTCCAGCAGAGCCACAGGACAGAGCAGAGGGGGTCTCTCTGTGGCGAGTCTGAGACAGCTCCTCCAGGCTTCCCCGGCTGCTGCTCCTGCTGTCGGCCTCCAGGCCTCCACCAGACTGGGTGCTGCTACTGCGGCTGTGGGAGGGCAAGAAGGCTGAAAGTGGAGGGGAGGGGAATGCAGGATGTGATGAGTAAGGTGAGGTTAATGTGATACAATTATGCCTCGGCAACATTTTCAGTGATTCAAATCAATGCGTCATATTTCACATGCATAATGCATGTTCAGGGCCTTGGATAGTGAGCTTCTGTTTTTTTATCACATACTGCGACACCCTGAATCAGCATGCTTCACACCAGATGACACACTGCATCCTCTCTCTGACTCATATTAGCACTGAAATAGTCATTTTCATCATAATTGCTATGTATAACCACAAAACAGGCTTGATATTGAAAGTCATCTTTCCAGTAATCCTGTTCACCCTGCGCTGCCTTTATCACTGGACCCACACAGTGCTAGTGTTTCCCTTTGAATTGGGCCTTATCCATGCAGGCTTATATCCCACAGCGGAGACCAATACTATAATATGCTGCTTCTCTGTGCATGTAATCCTGCTGACCCATTCACACTCATCTGTTCGCTCAGTTGAGGGGATTGGCAGTCCCTAAGCTGGGGCTTATGCACAGATCTGATGGCTGTGCAGTTACATACTCAAGAGAATGGCTATTGTCACTGTGGGAAGTGATGTGTGCCAGTGCAAATACTGTATGTGTGTGGAAAGGGTGTGAGAGATAGATAAACCCATATACTGTACATCTTGCTGCATCTTGGTATGCGATACCTTACTCATTTCAGACTCACCACTCTTGCAGATGCCAGGCAAACTGCCACCTCTCCCTTCTGACTTCATTCGTGACGCGAGAAGAAATCTCCGGAACCACTCCTCCTTTTCCCGACCCGTCCTCCCAAACAAGTAGATTGTCAGATCCCCGCCTCCAGAGGTTGGTCTTTTGGGTTCCTCTGCTGATCCTGATACCTCGACTTTCTCACATTTGTCCATTCGTTCCAGCTTCTCGCCCAGCCCTGTTAATTTCTCCTCGCCAGCTTCGGGCTTCTCACCCTGGGCTTTGGACATGAAGTCCTCCTGCTTGGCCAGCTCGATGCAAATGGGGTACTTCTTGTTCCAAACTCTCTTCCTAGCCAAGCTTTGGGGCACCAGGTAGATCTATGGGGGCATATAGACCGAGTTCATTCTATTAAACGCATGAAGATGACTATGTTAGAGTGTGTCGTTTCTGGGGCAGTACAATACCTGCATTAAAATACAGACAAAAAAAAAATGTGTCTAACACTCATACTTAATACAGCACAATGAAACTATAAATATTATGTGACAGACTTGCCCCAGGGTGTAAGTGACAGCAACTCTGGGCTTGAAAACCAAAGGAAACAATGCAGGTAGGAATACAAGTGCAAATCACTCCATTATTTAGTTATATTGCTCTAATCCAAAGCACAATTTGACTTTGACCAGCTATTTAAGAATATGTACTTAACTCGATAATAAACTTTGAGCACACTGTACTTAATGTGGACTGAGAGAAAACTAGACTTCTGCTTGGCTCTGTTTTCAAGGTAGGAGACAAGAGACTTTTACATTCACAGGTCATTTCAGGGAGAGGTTGGTCTTAAGCTTGATTTATGGTCCTGCGGCGTACCTACGATGTACCTACGTCGTTGCCGTGACGCCGTCGTGAACCCTTCGAACTTCTCCGTCACTCCATTTCGTCGCGGTGCAATTCACCGCCAGAGCGATAGGAGGCTGCATTCCTTTCCTGAATGGTTATTGTCATTTATAGTTGATTCTTTGTTTAGCTTCCGGCTTTTCCGGTCACAGAGAAATGAACGCGGAGCACGGACAGACGGCTCCGTCCGTATCCGTATTGAACGTTGAGCATAAATGGGCCTTAATACTGCAACATCTATATCGCAACAGAAGATGTTTAAAGATGGCGGGGATGGCGCAATCTGGAAATACAGAACCGGAAATGCGTTGCTACCAAGCAAACCAATCACAGCCCTCTCGGTCTGCGCTGGGTCTGCGTCGCCTGGATGTGTAGTTACATTTTTGGGGAGGTGCACATCAGGCTACACCGGGGGCTACGGCGAGCCTTCTGTGTAGCCACGTACCCTACGACGTAGCGACGTCGTTGATTTAACGCAGGACCATAAATCAGGCTTTACTGGCTGTTCTACAAATGCAAAAGCACATACACAACCCTTCGGTGAAAGCCTGATTCGATGGCAGATATTCTTGCAGAAAAAGGTGCTAATCCAGCAGTGTCAGAAGCTGCCTACTCTGCAAAGCAATCCAAAAAGGAACAGGGGTCTAAAAGAAAGTCTGACTTTAAACAGAATAAAATATGTGTCAGTGTCGGCCAAGCCTTTTCAGAGATAGAGAGAAAATAATGCTAATACTTTAGCCTTCTGCTAACCTGACCCAAAGGCATCAAGGTTGCGGCATTAAGTTTACATTCACATGGCTAACATTAGCTAGAGCCTTGGATGACGGTGGGTCCTCAACCTCACTCCCAACCGCTACAGGTCAACTTGCCAGGATGAGAGCAAGCAGCAGTTCCGGAGACTAAGCCTCCAGTCAGCAGCCGCAGCAACATGTGACCGACCAGTGAAAACAGAGCAGACAGCTCTAACTCCATGCCAGATCAGCAAACTTTCTGTTGCTGCCGTTACATAGGTTAGACCTGTCGCTGGGGGCCAAACAAAGGTTCAGCTTCAAAGCTGCTGCCCGCTCTCCTCCTAGCAACGCATCCATAGCAGCTGGGAGCGAGGTGGAGGCACTGTGGGGTGGCTAGCTAGTTAATTCTTGCCTCACTTTTGGTCTGATAAACAGAAAGAGAGCAGGGCGATGAGCTGGCAAATGTAATGCGTGAACCTGTCAAGTTGCAGTTACAGTTTACAGCCATGTCTGTAAAAACATGGATGCCTCGGCAGCACAGAAGATCTATACAATCAGGACAGTTGCAAGGTGGACACCCAAGATTAGTGCCACCAATTCAGTATCTGACCAAATGTCTCCCCTTCTTTTCCTGAGACATGACATTAAGTAATGACTGGAAAATTGTTTAATGCAGAACATTATGATGTCGCAGTGAAGTTGACCATTGACCTTTTTGGAAATAAAATGTCATTACTTGATCATTATATCCTATTAGAGATTTGTGGGTAATTTTGTCATAATTAGTGAATGAATTCTTGAGTTATGGCCAAAAACATGTTTTGTGAGGTTGCAGTGACCATTGATGAGTTCAAGTGGATGTTTGTGCCAAATTTGAAAAAAATCCTCTCAAGGTGTTGTTGAGATATTGTATTTGAAAGAATGAGGCAGACAAGGCCACAGTGACCGTGACCTTTGACCTTTGTTCAACAAACTCTAACCAGTTCATCGTTGAGTTAAAGTGGACGTTTGTGCCAAATTTGAAGAAATTCCCACAAGGCATTTTTGAGATATTGCATTCACAATAACAATACGGATGGAAGGACAACCTGAAAAAATAATGCCTCCAGCCACAGCTATCGCTGGCACAGAGGCATAAAAATCCAGCGTCTATAAATGCAGGTAACATTTGAGACAGACTAAACATCCACAATAATGATGGTGGAATGAAGCTTTAGGGAGTTGTTGAGCTCCAGAAGGAGGAGAAGAGGGTAGCTGCATGATGAGGACAGCCATAATGACCCCTTTCCTCCATGATATGCGAAATGTCTTCTTACTGCCCTCAGATATACAAAAACATTGCGTCAGCACACACTACTGCACAAGACACAAAGTTGTGTGTACAGGGTCAGTGACCTGTGATATTCACTCCATGTTTACACACACACTATGTGACACTGAAAATGAGTAGCTTTGTCACTGAACTTGACCTATTAGCAAGCATGCACTCAGGCAAAGGCAAATATGAGGGGACGTGTGCTTGATGTCATTATCTGTTAGGCTTATCATCAAAGACACAAACACACTCAGAAGCTAATACACACACACACACACACACACACTTAAGGCATTAATATCTTTCCCTCTCACACACACACAGCACCCTAACCCTAACCCTAACCCTAACCCATCACCCACATGCACCCACAACCACCACACCTTGCTGTCAGTCAGGTCATAGATCTTCTGGCTGATGTAGGTGACGTCAGGTTTAGGCTCGTTGTGTGTGGCACGGCGGGAGATGTTGCGGTTGGGCTTGGACAGACGCAGGACGGAGCCCTCCAGACGGACATAAACGGAGTGGGTCAGGGTGGCGTGGTACATCTCCGGGTCGTAGCTGTGGATCTCATTCATCCAGCCCTGAGAGATTGACGGGGTGGAGAGGAGACGAGTTTTAATTGACAGTAATTCAAAATCTATTCTCATAGCACATATACACACATCAGACTCACAGTCTAACACAAAGGATTTGGGGTATACTCATGAGCCGAGTTTCCATGTGGTTACTGGTGTGTTGATTTTAGTGTTTAAACTGAACCTGCTGTTTGGTGTTGAAGATGTCTTTAACTCCCCAATGGTGAATATAGCCAGAATGATACTGGATGTTTGAGGCTGATATTGATCACCTGAGAGTTCAGGAAAGCCAGCAGCTACCTGCTAACAATGCTACCAGCTAAAGCCGCTAACAGTGGCAACAATGTTAAAAAGAGCTAACAGTGTGAACCTTTGGGGGAAATGAAGGGTGGGACATTACACTTCTGTGACGATGCCATCCTGCCACTGTGGGTTGGGACTGCATTATCAGCAGTAGTTGCCATATGAGCACAATGCAAAGCTGCGGTGATTAGCTAGCCAGTCAGATTCGGACAGAGGGACTCACATGCACTAATATGCAGCCTGACTGTCTACCACAACAAAGAGCAGAGAAGCTCAATTGCAACACACAGCGTGACTTCATTCTCTCTATATATAGGGAGCGGCAGTAGCTCAGTCCATAGAGACTTGGGTTGAGAACCAGAGGGTTGCCAGTTAAAGTCCCTGACTTATATACCAAATATAGAGTGTGGACTGGCACCTGGGGACTGCCGGGGTGCCCTTGAGAAAGGCACCAAACCCCCAGCTGCTTGGAGCGCCTGTCCATGGGCAGCCCCTTGGCTCTGATGTCTCTCCATTTAACGCATGTATAGGTCCTGTTTGTGCACGTGTGAGTATTTCGGGCCTGTGTTTATATGAAAGAAAGTGAGAAAATGGATTTCCCCTCGGGGATTAATACAGTAAATCTTCTTGTTCTTCTTCTTCTAAAATGATCTGCATACGTCGTTTAATCCATTTAACTCAACAGGTTACAGTGCACCGTGTTTTGCACAGATGATTATTACTGTGGCACAATGCGCTTAGGCTGTGGACACATGATGTGAAGAAGACACCTAAAAATCATACATCCATGCTCAACATAGAAGACGAGATTTGACAGCGCAGATTGCAAAATGATGGAAGATGGAGAAAATAGTGAGGGGAGAAAAAAACAGTTCAGGATCATTTCAAGTAAAAACTCTTTATAGTGTCTCTTCTGCTAAACCAAACTAGCTTACTACAATAGCATTACGTCAATGCTTTAGCATCTCAACAAAAAGCATCTGGTCCATGGAGCGGACCCAACACAAGGTAACATTAACATTCGACCTAGCTTATCTTATCTTTTGTATACACCATTGCTCTTTAATAAAGCCAAAGTATTTCTTATCTGATTACTCGATTAATCGATGGATTCATTTTTTCTTTTTTTTTTTTTACAAACTGTTTAATGATGACCACATACATACAGTATCTTTGCATTCTCTGCAAAGCAATTTCTTATTTAACCCATATATCTGTGATCACCTAATATCATCATGTGTTGTTGGGTGCTACTCTTAAAACATGAAGAATGTGTTAGAACAATTTTATCCATTGTTGTCAATCAACATCACTCCTCACAGTATTTTCCTAGAATCACAATCAAATCACATGCCAGTATAGTTCAAAATGGTGGTGGTGGTGCCACAAAGTTCATACAACACAACTAAAGATAAAGTGGGGCATCTGAAACACTGACTCTTTGTTGATCCTTGAAGGAACAGAAAGAGAAAGAGGAAGTGTGTCCCCACTGTTGCCCTGCACTTGGGTGCTCTGGGGTCTAACGTTCAAATGTGTGTATCATGTTCTGCACAACCGCAGAGCTCCTCTTTGGAACAGCTGTGCCCCCCAGCCATAAGGCTCTCCTGTGCAACAGCTTGGTACCCACTGAGGCGCACAGATACACACACACACACACACACACACACACACACACACATACGAGCACACATGCTTACATAACTCTCTACTAAACATTTCTCTTCTAGCAGAGTTCCTGCCGCACTGAGCGAGGTTAACTGAGAACAGGGGGCAAATGTGGTGGCGCTGTCACTGGAATGTGTGGAATGAAAAAACTGGAGACGTCACTGAGGAAAAAGTTTAATAAAACCCCAATATATTGCTACTGGTCCCCATGAGAATGTACAGAGTTTAATTCTCATCCAACCTCCCACCTTATCAGTCCCAGAGGAGGCTGTGTGAGCAAAGCCAATTCAATTGGAACAACAGGGGAAATATCAGTGCTTGGCTAATGCGAAAGCGAAGAACATGTAGTCTAAAGATAAAAAACAAAAACTCTGTGGGACAACACTCCTACCTACTACGATTTCGCTTGTGCTTGATAGTAAACAAACACAGACATTTTGCATTCTGTTCTCTGTGGATGGTTCCTCCAAGGCATGATAAGATAAAATGCAGCACCTCAGCTATATATCACACAGATGCTATCAACTGCATGTGTAAAACCTGCAAGGCTAAATCCAAATTAGGTCATCTTGACTCTTGGCTACATAGAACAAGGTGTTTGTTGTGAGCTTGCATTAAAATCCGTGACAAATATAATGCTGCACAGAGACCTTGATGGTTGTCCTACAGCCAGTGAAGCGAGGGCACCTGCTAGAACAGCCAAGGCTCTAAACAAGTTTACATTTTAAATTCATATAGCAACAGGTTCAAATTTGGCCATCCATGCCGTGATTTGTCTCACCTTGAAGGTTCCCGGTTCTTTGATATCCAGCTGGGCCACATTCCAGAGCTCTATCCTTCGCCGCCCTCCTCTCGTCCCTGATGAAGAGCGCCGAGTAGAGGACAGCCAGAGGACCAGTAAGGCCAACATGAACCCAGCTACTATCCCATGCACCACTGCACATACATATGGCGGCACCGGAAGGATTATGTACCAGTACACCAACTGCGTCAGGAAGATGAGGCCAGTCATGGGCACAGTCTCCAACTCCTCTTCTTCCTCCTCCTCTTTCTCCTCCTCCTCTGTGTCAAGTTCACTACACAACCCAGTGCTACCAGTATGGGGCTGCCTGGACCCGGGACGATCCCCATCTGGTGTTTCTGTATCGGTGCATAACTCAAAGTCTTCACTGTACAGTTCACAGAAGTCCTCGTCTTCCTGTCGAGCCACCAGGGCCGACATAGAGCAGCGGCCCAGAGTGAGAGAAGGAGATCTGGGGAAAGTGGATGAGGAGGTCTGGGTAAGGGTCGGAGCTGGTGCCAGTGATGGGAAGGAGAAAAAAACAGAGTCCGGGCCCTTGGCCGTGGGGGTTTCTTCCTCTTCTGCTCCTTCCTCCTCCTTGATGCTATAGTTGTTGTTACCTTCCGCGTGTCCATTTATCGCTGCTGCTCCGCTGAGCTCTGACGCACTGGAGGACAACGATTTGGCACGATGGGTGGCACTTCCAACACCTCCCACGCCAGACTCATCCCCCATGATCTTACTAAAAAGCTGCAGGGGGTCTGACATCACCTCTGACAGCCGCCGCTTGGTATCCTCTATCCTGGCCTCCACCTCTTGGACCTTGAAGAAAGACCTGCCATCGGGGGACATGATGGGGGAGGAGGGGGCTGTTTTGGAGTCTCCACCTGCTTGAGTGACAGTGACAGGGCTGGAGCATAAGCGAGGCTGGGAGAACTGTTTGAAGAGCTGCATGTTGCGGGGTGGAGGCCGCTGGGATGGCTGTACATGCTGTTGCTGATGAGGAGGGTGATGAAGATAGTGATGAAGAGGCCCTTCCGGATGTTCAGCCTTTGAAGTGTCCGTGGAAAGAGACTTAACAAAAGATTTCATTAAATGGCGGTGACGTGCGTGCGGCGGCGCAGCAGTTGCAGGTGCAGGAGCGGGTTCTCGAGACTCAACGTCATTGGACAAAGACCTGACCAGGCTGAGGAAAGGTTTGGAGGAGGACAGTGCTGCAGACTTACACGGGGAGGAGGAGCTGGAGCTTGACGATGGAGGATTTACTGAAGGTCGGTCAGAGGGCCAGGAGGAGCTGGTGGGAGGGGTGGAGCTCAGGTGGGGTTGTGTGGAGGTGGGGATAATAGTCATGGCTGGAGAGGGTGTGTGTGGCTGAGGGTCTAAAGGCTGCACAAACAGGGTGGTGGATGAAACAGGGAGCACAGCAGCTCCTGAGGAGGTCTCCACACCAGCATATTCAAACAGCAGCTCCTCTTTTGCCTCCAAGCCTGTAGTGACAGACTCGTCATCAGCCCCTGCAGCTTCTAGACCTTGGAATCCCCGTACACCGTCAATCTCAGATTTAGCCTCAGTAGATTCAACAGGTACCCCGTAGAGCTCCTCTTCCTCGTCATCTTCCTCCTTCCCCAGAGCAGAGAAATGGATGGTGATGGTGTCACGAGAAAGGGAGCGCTGCACCTGCAGCTTGGGTCCAGGGGCATGACGAGGGGGAGGAGTGTCAGCATGCTGGCCACTTCCCCGGCTGCTGCTGCTGCCCTGACTGCTCATCACCACCCTGCACAGGGCTCACAGCCTGGGAGACACACAGAGACAGACAAGGTACACTGTTAATAACCACAGAAACACTGAAATGAAACACTCGTGCAAGGAAGGAGGTTGAGAGATTGCAGTATAAATCAGCAATGTGATTAAATAACTTCCCACATGCTACACACTCTTTATGCACATACACACACACAGTACATAGGACAGAAGAGAACAGCCCCACAGCTCTCTATTCATCCTAATGGGAGTAGACTGGACAGGTATGTCCATGCTCCCCAATCCATTAGCCCTCATTATGCAAGGCTTCAGCTGACAGACTGAGTCGCTCTCAGGCCTGGCCTCTCTCTGTCTTACCAGCATCCTCCTCACTCACCCCGACTATGGCAACATGATTAATGGGTTACTTCAGAACACATGAGCCTTGAGGAGAGGGGCCATCAACAGCTCAGCTGTGTTACACCCTACCCTCCACAGGGGGCAGGCTGCAGCTGGCTAAATGCTGTGAGGTGATGAGGATAACAAGGGAGTAAACAAGAATGCTTCTCTGAGTCTGTGGATGGAAATCATCAGTATTCAATAACTTTAATTTAAAACTGAGTTAATGGATCATTTTGTCCACTTGGGAGCAGTGCACAAGCTGAAAGCCATAAACTGTTTATAAAGATGGACAACATGTCTCCACTTCCTCCCACTGTACAGAAATGAAGCCAAAACATCCCAGATAGGGCCACTGCCATCTTGTGCTGGCGATGTTATCTGGAGTAGTGCCACTGATTGCGAGCACAGCGACTGGCACACAAAGCTGTAAAGCATGATTTTAAACCCCATTTTTAAAGTATCAAATAACTAATTAAACCCAAATTTATCAAAAGGAAAAGCACAAGAACTATCAAAAATGTAAGACATTATCTTTGGGAAAAATTTATTTGATGTGGACTTCATTTTTAGCTTGGCCCATGTCCCATCAGCTAACATGGAGGGGGCGGGGTTTATGCAGCCAGCCACCAGGGGGCGATCAAGATGTACTGGCTTCACTTTTCGGATGGCTGTCATAACTTACATCTTCATACACATGTCTATGCTGAAAACAACACTGACATATTGTCACCTTATAAAGTTGACATGGCTAACATGATAGCAGTTATTAACACTCTAGTGACAGCTCTAGTGACCCCACTAGTGTCAGTTTTGGGTGTGTTAGTTTCTGCTCGTTGCGTGCATACAGTTCCTTAGTCTCAGGCAGCAAAACTACTTGGTCAGGTTTAGAAAAAAGATCATAGTTTGGGTTAAAATGATGTGTGGTTTCACCCAGGACACAAAAAACGTCTTAAGGGTGAAAGTCCTGTGTTTCGTTTCAGAAACAGAATCAGAAATACTTTATTGACCCCTGAATGAAAATTATGATTCATTAGTTGCTCCGATGTAAAGAGTAGAGAATTTTAAGAAGTGGGAATAAGAGTATGAAATATAAGTATGTAAATATAAAGTGATCACATAAAATAAAAATGTGCATTATGCTACAATGTTTAACACTGTAGAATTAAACATTGTAGCATAATGCACATTATTTTGATTTCTATTTTAAACGTTTCAGGTTTTTCAGGTGGCTAAAAACTAACCGACTGCGGCAGTGTTTGCTTAGCGCCATTTGATTCAATATACGTAACGCAGGTGGTTTCCACCCATAAGTTACTGTAAACAAACACTGTGATTTGGTCTATTTAGCTTTGATTTGGTCTCTACCAACTCTTGAGGGAAATATCTGGATCTCTAGCAGCTAAATGTTATATTCACCAGCGAGTCACTAACTATGTCTGTCTGCCATTTGGTGCTGTGCATGTAGCTATTAGCTTGTCAGTTTATCAGAGCTTTTTAATTTAGTGCTGCTGCTGGAAGTGGTGATAATGAGAGCTAAAATGCTCTCTATAAATATGGGGAACTGCAAAATCGGGTGGTAATTCTCTGTGGGTTCACCACTAAGAGCAACATCCTTTACATTTCATCCATTTTCCCCATAAAATATCAGTAAGTGCAGCTTTAAACTGATGTGGCAAAAGAAAGATAGAGAAATTAAAATTATAAAGCTCAAAATTCACCACTTTCATCTGACAAAATTGCCCGAGATGAAGATATTCTTGTTAGTCTTTTCACTAATTTATATTCATTGCTCAAATATTGTTCTGATACTCCTCATTTCATTTGTTGCAGTCGTCATTTAGTCCTTAAATTGAATCATTTACTAGGCTATAACTGCCATGTATTGTATTATTTCTGTGCTTTATGGGATCGTAAAACACATAAACATATACATAAATATAACAAACCCTCCTTCCCCCGACCACGCATAACAATATGCAGGACATAATCACACAACAAGGCAGCTGTTGGGCTCCAGTGATCACAGGAACAAGGCGTCTATTGTACAGTCTTAACACAGTGGAACCAAAGTCATTCATCATGCAGTGATTTCACCGAATGAGGCCTCAAGTTGTTATTGAGTTATTGTGCCTGTTTATTCTTCCACATCGCATAGAGTCCATCATCCCTGGTTAGCATTATCAAACAGGCAGGGCGAACACACACAGAAGGACACACAAACATGCTGTTTGCACACACACAGAGTGACTCTGGCCTTCTGCTGGTTGATAGAAATGTCCTGTAATGAAAGGAGGAGGGACAGAGGGAAACAACAGAGCAGTTAGCTTGTGTGATTGTCTGCATTTCTGAGAAAGCCCTGGCGCCCCTCGGGGCTCTCCGGTTGGCACTGCATCTCCAGAGATTGTATTTGCTGGGATGGAATAACAGAGCATTTGACTTTCCCAGCCAGCCTTTAACTTGGCTGTGCTAAAGTGGGTTTTATGTGTGTCATTTTGAGTATGTGTGTGTGTGTTGCTTTGGCCATGGCTGTGCTGGGGGCACAGCAGAACAAAACAAAAACAAGGAGAGGGAGAGACAGAAAAGAGAGCAACAAAAAGCAGGAACACGAAGAGCCACGGGGGGCGGGGGGGGGGGGGGGGGTCTGTAGAGGATGCAGACGACCTTTCATAGACAAGCTTTTTGAAGTGGGATTCACTTAAAGAAGGCTGAGATGGACAGAGAAAATGGGGAGGATGACACAAACAAGAGAGAGTGATGGAGAGGAGGGAGGAGACAAATGAGTAGGGAGACAGAGCCATGGAGATGGAAGTGGTTGTTGTCGTCACCAAAGCCTGAAGGACAGATTAAAACACTGTGGAGGTTGACGGGGTGAGCAGAGAAGGATGGTTCCAAGTTTTGCTGGAGTAGGGTTACAGGAGGGCTCAGCCAAAAGACATACTCTACAAATGTTATTATGCATGTGTACTGGACTGTATACTAGACAGAAATTATGATCAAAAGAAAATTAATCAGCAACTATTTTGATTATCAAGGACTTATTTCTGAGCACAACTGCCATTCTTTTATGGCATTTCTCTGTATGTTTAAATATAGTTATGATGCCGATAGGATTCAGTTCTAGTCGATGTGTGTGTTTCCACTGGCTGCGGCTGTGCTGCGTTCCGGCATCGTCTCAGCTGTGGCACTCCGGAGCCCTCTGCAAAAGATACGCAGGACTTATATTTTTGCCGGATGCCGGAGCACAATGCAGCAACACAGCACAGAGCAGCAACCTCAAATCTGTAGAGGAGGGGGGGCGGACACAACTCGCGGCAGTATTTTGAATTTGAGTGCAGTAACCGTTTTGGCCACATTCTTACATACAGCGCCTTTAAAATTTCAGTTATTAAAACCGTGTTTGATTACAACACCTTCAAAATCTAATGGCAAATACTGTCCAGCATTAACCAAAGTGGGGAACAATGTCCCACATTTGATATGGTTTTCATATGTTCACATTAGGTATTGTTTTTTAATGTTTATTAAAACAAAAACCTTCAAAGCACTGCTCAATTTTTTTGCGATTTTTGTAATCTCTATAAAGAGATACGTGGATATGTATGCAGAATGGATGATGATGTAGGTAAAGGGATAAGATATTGGCATCAGCAGCGCTCTGGTTACTGTTTGTAGTCCGTTCGTAGTCCAAGTATTGTTGATGAACCACATTTGAACTACAGGAAAATAGTCTGTGTGGAGAGGTGGAACACATTGGTCGACAAGCCATCTGGGGACCCATCGGCTATACCCTGATGAAAATGTAGCTTTATATAAATGTTTTAATTTATTCATCTGCAGTCATATGCCGATATCTGATTAGCCGAAATGCTCGGTGCATGGAAGGGGAAGTATTGGCCTGGATATCCACTGGGTACACCGGATCAGCCCGAAATATTGGCTCCCACCCACAGGGGATTTATTGTCACATGACAGATGGTGGGTTCTTACATTGTGGTTTTCAATATAAAACTTATTTTATTTTAGTGTGTGTAAATTTTGAACATTAATATAGTCAGTGTCATACTTGTGTTTGGCCATGTCATCAAACTAGTTTGCTGTCTCTGTCAAGTAGCTGTCCGTTCATCACTCAGTCTACAGCAGGAAACAGCACTTCTAAATAAAAACTCCTTGCTAAAAAATTCACTGTACTTCAAAAATAAAGTGTGTTTTTTACAAACTTGACACGTTCATGAGTCACTTGTGGTCTATTCAGAATGGACCACGACCCACCAGTTGGGAACCACTGGTTTAAACATGCATAAAATAACATATCTGCCACTATGAGTCTGGCTCACACACAGCCCAAAATCCTCTGATATATGAGAGCTTAAACAAACATGACACATTGGAAACATGTCTAGTGCTTTTCAGGTTGAATTAAGTGCAACCTGCACAATGCGTGCTGACACACTCATGGTTTAGGTTTTTTCCTCTCATCAATGCACCACTGCCATTAAAAGCATCATGTTTGTTTTAGCCGCTTCTGGATGAGGATGAGGAGAGGAGCCTGGCACTGAGACAAGACTCATCCAATTAATCAAAGCATGCACGGCCACTCTAATCAGCTAAAGCCAGCACCCCGGGAGATGAGAGAGGAGGGGCAGGAGGTTAAAAGCAGAAGGGTATAAAAGTGATATAAGAGGGCGAAGAGACAGTAGAAAGGAAAAGAGGTGCAAAGTAAACACAGGAGAGTGGAGAGAAAAGCAGGAAATGGCACAGAAAAAGCTGGGCGGTGAATTACCTGTACATAAAAAAATGTTTTTGTAATATTTGATATTCAAAAATACATTTCTTTATCCGCAATCTGTAATCTCTTCCAGCTTCAGATCCAAAAACATTTATTCAGATTTACATGTATATTCATAACTGGGCAAAGAAGGGGGAAAACATTTGAATGAGTGGTGAAGAGGAGGGAGGTGCAGAGTGGGTGCTGAGAGAGAAGATGTATTTATGGTCAACAGTTTGTGCCTCCTTCAGCATATTGAGTCTCTCTTCTCTCAGCTGAATGAACCACTGAAAACCACCAATTTACTCAAGTTTTGAAGAGCCAAGAAGCGCTCTTAACTGATTTAAAACCTCCAGCTGCGTCATTAAAAAGCAGCATTCGCAACGGTTTTCTTTATTTTCTGCTCGTTTCATTCTGGCTTAAACCACAGCTGATGTTCGGAGTCTGACAGATGCTGCAGCAGATTCCATATGTGCCCACTTTTCAGTCTCCCTTTCTTCCTTTTTTTTGACAGAGGCTCACCTGGTCTCCCTGTCCTCTCTCTGCACTTGATGGATGGGTAAGCACTTCTGGACTGTCACACACCCTGACAAATATCAGGCCCTGAGGGGGCGTGCAGAGTGGGAGGGGAGGAACTACTGTCTTTATACAAGAGTCACACAACACAGGGGAGGCATGGGCTGGGGGACATTTTCACAATTGGAGATTGTTGTGAAGGTTAGAGTTAGAAATGACGGTAAGGACGTCTGAACAAGTGTTGTGAATTTAAAGCTAAAGTTCAAAATTTGGGGGAAATATGCTTCTTTATTGTCTGTCAGAGAGTTGGATGAGAAGCTAGATCTGTATGTTAAGTAAGAGGCTAACAGCTAGCACCCAGTTAGCTTTGCACAGACACTGGAAACAGGGTGAAACAGCTAGCCTGGCTATTTCTAAAGGTAACAGATGCACCCTACTAGCACACAATCTTCTAATCATGGATGGATTAATGATTGGGCCTACCGGGCAGAGACCCAGGGGCCCAAAGTGCCCAAGCCCCTTGCAAAATGTCACTCAAATTAACACGCATTTACCAGGAAGATACTCATAATGATCCCAAGAGATGCAAAGGAACTACAAATAACTACAAAGACACAAAACAACCAAGAAAAGAGCCAAAATGACCTCAAAGAGACACCACAGAGAGATGCAAAATGACTACAAAAAAGAGGCAAACCCACAAAGCCTCGCTCCTATTTAGGCCATATTTACACGAAAACGATCCACTGAAAACAGAATCGTTTCTCGTTTTCCTTTTGAAAAAAGTTTCCGCGTTTAGATGACAACATTTTGCTAACAACTGCCGTGCACACAGATCCGCAAAAATGACCAAAAACGCTGCAGTATACATGCCAGGCCAGTAGTTGGCGGTGTGACGCTTACGCTTCCTTCTACAGAGCGGCGATGTATAAACAAACAAAATGGCGACCGCACAAATGTTTGTCTGGACGGACGGACGACGAGGTGGAGTTGCTACAGTAAATCTACACTATGATGGGGAAGCGTTGATAAATTCAATAGGGTGAGCAGCACAAGCAGAGCTCGGGAGTCTGCCATTGTTGTTGTGATGGTCGACTTTCTTGCGCATGCCTAGTGAAGCGTAATGCGCATGTGCCACAAGTCTCTGTTTTCAGAGGAACTGCATATTGCAAGTTTACATGACAACAGAGATGGTGCCTTTTCCAAAAAATTGCACTCTGGAACCCGTTTTCAAAACGTTGCGTTTTCAGGTTGTATAAACGGGACCTTAGAAGACGTTGGGCCTTTTGCATATCAGTGCCCAGGGGCCCATTGTCTCTCTTAATCTGCCAATGCTTCTAATGGCACATTAATAGGTGAATATATGAATGGAGCATTCTGTCCATACTCTGCATTCATTTTGTCCGTATTTGCTCCTGAAAGCTCACGGATACAGACAAAATGGAGCGGTACCACCAGAGATCGTGGGGGCAGTGTAGTGTAGTTCAAGCAAGATAGGACTGTAGGACACACAAAGACATGTAAGGACTGGCGGAATGGAACTAATTGGTAATATGGTGAAAATAATTCTTCGTCCACATGTCAGGATGTATTGAATGGCCTCAAAGACCACTGCCATCTACAACGCTTCCTCCAGTTAAAGGTACATTATTACGACCGCCTTCACTGTCATCACCGATTGTTGTTGTCAGAAACTTTTGACTCTGCCCTCTAGTGCCATCTATTGGGTGTATCTGTACCAACATAAAGGACACATGGAAAGTATGTATGGATGTAAGAGTCAAAACATTTGAAATGAATGCATCTATTTTCGTAGTAAAGGGAGTAAAAAATTGCCTTAACATGAATCTTTGCTACCAAGTCAAATTGTCTGCTGTGAAAACAGGTCTATGCAACTTAAGTTTCACACACCAATGGCTAATGGGCCATGCTAAATACCTGCTTTAGAAGTCATGTCTATTGATATTGAATAAATTAAAACATTGGCATGTGAGACATCGCTGCCTTTTGCATAAATTGTAACCACAGGTTGACCTCACTGAATCAATACAGATGGAAGCTCTTCCTTACATAATGGGAACCAAAGATTACCAATATGCTGCCAGTGGTGAACTGAGTTACAGCACAGACACCATGAGAGGAATCTTGGAACCCAACAGCCAATATTTCGGGAGATCTAGTTTAGCCAGCAGATATCCGGGCACAGACTTCCTCTTCCGTGTGTTGCTCAGTATTTACAATTTCGATTAGCAACTTGAGATAGTTCCAGACAACATTTTGGCTAATCTCTGTGAACAGATATCTGCGTATGAATGCAGATGAATTAGAAAAAAGCTAATGAAAAACCTAAATTAACAGATGATAGCCGATGGCTTCTGGAGTTGCTTTCCAGCCAATAAGTTCAGCCTATTTTGCTCTCCACACCAACTGTTCACCTGCAGGCAACTAAAGCCCACTCAGATGTGTTTGGTCAATACTACTTGGACTACAAATGGACACCAGAAAGCTTCTGTTGTCAACTGTTGTACCGTTGCCTACAGATTCTGCGTACATATGCAGATATTTGTTTATAGAGATGAGAGAGGAAGATGAAAGGAGTGTGAGACAGAAGAGAAATCAGCAGTAACAAAATAAAAGTTTCAAAATAAGTTTAAGGCAACGATAACTGCAGCAATTTAGCATTGCATTCATACAACAATAACTGTCACATGATGGAGAGTACAAAAAGTAGAGGCAGAACCAGAGATAATGTCTACTTTATTCCACCAATTCTTCTTCCTTGTTGAAACCTGACGCCTATGTTACCCACAATGCCATTCGACCAACAATAGGTTGGCCTGAGATTTTGGAAGCAGAGTTCCCCTTTAAGACTTTTACAGTCCCTTAGCACAAAATGGCCACAATATATCTGTATTTGTGGGGGTTATTTTAAGTCATGGATCGATGCCAGTGACTCAACAGTTACTTCAGCGGGTGCTGAGATATTTTGGCTTTTAAAAACCAACTTTCAAGCCTCTGATTTGTAAGTAACACATCCACAGCTTTGCAATGACGAGGACGATGTGGGCTGAGCAGACCACGGTCGTAAGATTTTCTTGCATTATAATATATTTTGTGGGTGTTTCTGCTTGCTGTATTTGTTCAGCTGAGAACTTCGCCGTCCTATCTACTTCAGGCCACCCTAATCTGTGCCAGATCCAAAATACTGAACAGGCTACTTCTCTTTAAGTAACAGCGTGCTGATGTGATTGGATGCGTCAGCAGGTGTCGAGGACAGACTGGCGTGACCTCTGCTGAAGGATGTTAAGTTAGCATGCCAAGTTTCTACAGGAGGAAGATCAAATACAAAAGTAAAAGCGAGGAAATAGAAATGAGGGCTGGCGTCAGGAGCACACCGAGCAGACGACTGGGTGAAAAATGGGGCAGGAGGAAAATGGAGAGCGAGTCGAGTAAGAAGCAAGTCGGCGAGGCAGTAAAAGGGGGAGGGTGACAGTGAGATAGATCGGGTGAGACAGAGATTGAAGGATGCAGAGAGAGAGAGGCTGACGGAGCAGTCGATTGTCACTAACAGCCCAGACACACACACACACACACACACACACATGCACAGACGCTTGAGTTTTCTCGCTAACAAGCACAAACAGAGAAATGAGCTCCTTGGTCACATGGCGTCTGCAGTTGCCTGGATGTGTATGAATGCAAACAAACATGCCACAAAGGGAGGACAGACTGAGGGATGCAGGTAATGAGCAGAGAGCACCTGAAGCAGGTAGAGAGGGAGAAATAGAAAAAGACACAAAGGCTGCACAGACACACAGTACATAACAGCAGAGAGCAGGTTAACACACCACAAGCCTTGTTTTCATGTTCCACTGCTCCCTCCAGGGAACACTGGTCCCTTTCACCAGTGCTTACACCACATGCATATGCAGCACTGTACACTTATGTAGATGTAGATGTACTGTACACTTCCTACACAGGGAATGCAGCTTGGGATGAGATGACTGAATGGAAATAACTGACTGACTGAGCTACACTCCCTTTAAGTTACCACAGAAGTCAATGAAACTCTGACCTGACTGACTGCGAGGCGGCGAACACAAGCAGCAGTTCTTAAAATAGCTCTGGAGGGGCTGTTGGGGTGTTAGTCCCACAGCACCTGACTGGCCACTTAAAGCTCTGGCTGAAGGACAGAGAGACGGAGGAATAAAGGGGATGTGCATGGATAAAATAGAGAAGAGAAGGAAAGGACAGAGCCTCAAGGGAGATGACAGACTTTCCAGGAAAAGATGAAAAAGTGACGCGAGCACAAAGTTCTGAGCATGACTGCTCTTTCCTCAACAGTGTCTGCACCGAAGGTGATCAAAACTGCGGCGCACAGGGGGAGGTCTGCACACTGTAGGCTCCAAATAAATAGTTCATTTCTCTTGCACATACCTTTGAAATTGGTATATTGGTATAGTTTAACCGTTTCCATCCATCCATCCATTTTCATCCGCTTATCAGGGGCCGGGTCGCGGGGGCAGCAGGCCAAGCAAAGCACCCCAGACGTCCCTCTCCCCAGCAACACTTTTCAGCTCCTCCTGGGGGACCCCAAGGCGTTCCCAGGCCAGAGGAGATTTGCAATCCCTCCAGCGTGTCGTGGGTCTGACCCGGGGCCACCTTAACCTTGGTGGAGGGGTTTGCATGTCCTTGTCAACCCCTGGTAGAGTCTCTCAAGGTAAAGTGGTCCCAGGGGAGGGGCCAGACTAAGAGTAATTCAAGACACTGATGAAACGGAATAGAGACTTTGAGAACCTCCCCCAGTATGGGGACACCAGGGCCCCCTGCCCTGGAGTCAGACCTGTGGAAGGGAGCCCACTAGCGAGTGCCTGGTGGCCAGGTCAGGCTTAGCTCGAATTTATAACATGGAGCCGTCGCCCTGTGGGCCCACCACCTGCAGGGACAGGAATCAGGGTGTGGTGCATAGTGTGCCGGGTGTCAGGCAGGGGCGTGGCCCTGGGTGTGCTGATCCCTGGCATCGGGGACTAGCTTTACTGTTTGATCTCAGTGTTCTCGGCCTCCATTCACACATAAAAGGAAACAGTAAGGTGCTCACTTCCTGTTCATGAGAGCCCCTTTTTCACCCTGGGATTTTGAAAAGCCTCGGCGCGTTTCCACCGAAATTATCCAGGGAAAAAAACTTTCCCTCAACCCCAAACTTTCCCTAAAAAAAGTACCTAGTAGGGGGGAAGGACTTTTCAGATTACCCGGAATTCTTGAGGGACAGGGCTGTGTGCTGGAGAACGCTGATTGGTGGAATACTCTCTTGCAGCGTTCCGCACTTCCTGGTACGGGCAGCCGCTGCAATCTTAATTTCATTACTACAAGCTCCACTTCGTTTGTGTTTTGATTAAGGATGGGTGCCGACACCCGGTACTTAATTAGCCCCGGAGCTAAATTATCAAAGACTGTACTGTAGTATTGATAAGCGCTAACGGTATCGGTTCTGTGAAGATACGTGACGGTAACTCGAAAATGACAATTGACAGCAGCTACACTTGTTACTGTAAGTGAAATTAACCCTTAGCGAGTAAGAAGCCAATAATTCATCAATACATGAGGTCAGCAGCATGAACATGTAAACATAGACAGCGGTATTCAATATGCTCCGCCCACAGTCTCTCATCCACCAACACTAGCGTTATGTCTTACACAAGGACAGCACACTAGTTCAGCTGATAGCTAATTGTTACTAATAAGCTCAAATGACAGCTGTCTGTATGTAGACTAACTTAGTTTGACACTTATCTTAAAATACTTTAAAACTTAGCTGCTGGCTGAGACAAACAGCCCCAACTCTCTACACCAGCATGTTACCAGCCAACAAGCTGGCGGAGCCAAATACAGGGCACACGCCAAATCATCTACGTCATCAGCCTGATTTGATCACATTTTCCAGAACTTTGAGGTGCGGTGGAAACACAAACCACACAGATTACCAGGAATTCTTTTACCCAGGTAAATAAATTCCTGGTAATAAAAGTTCCTGGAAGTGTTGGTGGAAAAGGGGCTATTGTCCTCTTTTTTACAGCTAAACAGTGCACTAAAAATGTTTCTGAAGACATAGTCTGACTTTGAGAGAGACAAAGAGAGGTGGTTCTCTCTCTCAATCAGCTTCTGCACTGCTTCTGTCTGTGGTGTATACACAAATGAGGAACTACAACCTGTGGTTTGAGCAACGGCCCTAGAGCTGGTGAAAATCCACCAGATGACACAATTTGAGCAGGGAGATCTGAGCGCTGGTAAGATGGAGGGAAGTTTACCACAGTTCACTTACACAATCAGCCCACATCGTTATGATGCAAAGCTGGTTGAAATCAGCAAAGTATCACTCTTAGGCAACATCACAATCTACGAGATCTCTCTCAGGAAGATCGAAAGACTGCTTTAGAAATAAACTATTTTTTTGTAGCCTACAGTGTTGAGCTCTCCTTTGTACTCCATAGTGACATATCAGTGAATTTTTTTGTCTCGCACCAGAGTATTTTGCCTGGATGTGCACACGCTTGGTCTCTCAACAAAGTCTTACCACGTTTTAAAAATGTAAAATTAGGGCTGTAACTAGTGATTACTTTCACTATCAGTCTGTTTTTCCAATCAATTGATTGATTTTTGTATAAAATGCTAGGAAATGTTTTCAAATGTCTTGTTTTATGTGACCAAGTGTCCACAAACCCCCAAAATATTAATTTTAATAACAGAAAACTAAGAAAATTTTGCAATATTTACAGCAAATAATATATTATTTGCTGTAAAAAAAAAAAGTCTATTAATTTGATTAATTATCTAAAATGGTGCGGTTCAAATTTCTTTTGATTGAAATTGATTTTCTGTTTATAATTTTTTTTAAAATTTTAGTTTAGTTTATTTGCACAATATTTAAGACACAAAATACTTACAATAGGATAGACAGTAATTACAGTGCAGGAGAGGAAGCAAGGCTAAAAGGCTTATCCAGAGTCCGCCCACTATTCTAACAAAAAAAACAAAAAATGAGCACAAGCACAAAAAAATATCTGTATAGACAAAACACGAGCACATTTTGGGGCGTCGGTGGCTTAGTGGTAGAGCAGGCGCCCCATGTACAAGGCTGTTGCCGCAGCAGCCTGGGTTCCACTCCAGCCTGTGGCCCTTTGCTGCATGTCACTCCCCCTCTCTGTCCCCCTTTCACACTCATCTGTCCTATCAATTAAAGGCTAAAAAATATCTTAAAAAAAAAAAACACGAGCAAGCATAAACAGTGGTAACGAGAAAAAAGGAAAAGCAAGACAACTGTTGCTCATTAATTTTCTGTTGACTGACTTGACTAATTGTATCATCTGTATTTAAGTGCAATGTTTCCTTCAGTGTTTGTAAAAATTCCTGTGAAACAGCAAATTTTACCCAAAAAACAATGAGTCAGTGTTGTATTAATTGGATAGGAATCTCTATTATTGAAAACCATTGGCTCCTGATGAAGAATGATTCATATATGATGCAATAAAACAGTCAAATCAAAAAATAATAAATGAAAGAGAATATGATTTCACAGCAGGCTCTACAGACTGTTTTGATGGAGCTGCTCCAGTAGAGGACCTCCATCATATTGACAGTGAACAACAGTGACACTATTAGTGTGTGATGTGTCAATATGCCTGTTGGACCAATATATTTGCTCAACAGCAACACACACGCACACACACAAAAACACACCAACAGTGCACTGGAGTGCTGCTCCAGGGTCTGAGCACATCGACTGGCAGCACCATGAGCTCCAGCAGCATCAGAGGAAACGCTGAGCTGCTCTCAATCTCTTAACGAAAGGAGGAGAGAGAATAAAGCGAAACAATAAAACAACAGTGAGGGAGATAAAGAGCACTCACACAGCTGAGCTGGATCAAACCGGTTCTCTTCACCTCTCCTTCTCTCCAACCCAGAATCCACCGTCAACACGTCAAACATCAAACCTCGCCATGCAGATCATCTGCTGGTTGCCATGCCAACAGTGAAGCTTTCATCTTGTTCTGCACTTATCCCTGCATCCTTTTGTTTGGCAGGGCAGCTCCTCCTCACTGTATAACCCTGGTGTCCTCGGGAGTGTGTGGAGTGTTTGTTAACATCTTCAGTGAAGGGTTCTCAGTGTGTGTGTGTGTGTGTGTGTGTGTGTAGGATGCGTAGGCGCTAAACCAAAGCACCAAAAAAGGATGGAAAAAGCTTAGATGTACCTCTTAGAGATGGGTGAAAGACAGAGAGAACGAGTGTGTTTGTACATCATTTTGCTGAACACCTTCCCAAAGACAAAAGAGTGTCTGATCAATTAATGACAGCTAATTATGGCTGTCAACATCCATCCACTTTCTCCTGACAACTTCAGCTTTTGATTCCTATCCTCTCCGAGACATTAATGTGCTTGTTTTCATCATTAAAAGCTGATTTGCTCACGTAGTGGGTTTAAAGCCTCGCTTCGATAAACAACAGATTTGCATGGAATATCGATGTCTGGCGCCACCTAACCCGATTTGACAGTTTAGAGATCAAAAGGTGGATCAGTCCTGACTGAACACACACAAACACACAGGCATCCAAATATATTAAACAATTTATAATCTGCGTAAAAGCTGCTCGACAGCCCGCAAACAGCCGGAGGGCTTGGTATTAGTCATAATCCACCCAATTACATGATGAATGGAGTGATGGAGGGAGGGGGACGAGAGGGGCGGAGACAGAGAACGACAGAAAAACATCAACTGCCAGTGTGTTTACAGACAAAGATTAATATTAGAGATGATGTTGTGCTTTTGTCCTGTATGACCAAAAGAAATAAGTGGGCCATGTTACTTGTAGTGGTGGTGCTTTGCAGGATTGTGAGAGTGCAGTGAAAACAGTGTGTCTGATTAGTAATCGAAAGCTGTAAAAGGAAGGCGGACTGTGAAAATGAGGACGGAGAGATAATAGCCTGTGGCTAATAAGAGAAGAAAGTAGAAGTAAATGTAATATTTGAAATTAGTATTCATGCATCAGTGTGTAAAGTTGTTGCAAGCTCTCATGGAAACTCTTTATATTCATGTTTGTACACCGGATTTACCCCACGTACCTCCTGTTAGGCTTCAACAAGCAGCACTGCCATCCAGACTGACATCATAATAAGATTCTGAAAGCAGCTCAAAATATCTAATTCATTTATTTCTTCCAATTTTTGACATTGATGTACCACACAATAGAGGCATCGGCACAGACACTGAGCAGAATTAGCATATAAGTTACATGAAATAACAAAAGGGTGGATCTCCAACTGTGGCTCCGCACGGGGGAAACCTGTAATCTTTGCTGTATCGAACGTTCTGTGTCACTGATACCACAAAGTCTGCAGTGCTGTCGGTAAATGAGAGCCGGTCGACATTTCTCTGAAGTGTCAGCAGCAGAGTTGCGCCTTTTCTCCATGTTAAGCAGAACATGCATGAAACAGTTGACAGCTAGTAGCATGGGGATTCAAGATAAGGCTGCAGAAACCCACCTCTATAGGTGAAAGTCCAACATAAAACAGACACTAAATACACTTTAGCTGTCAATAAAGGACTAACTAGGGGTCAGTGACTCTTACATGACTCTGTGGTATTAACAGGCTGCTGCAGATTAGCAGACAGAGGGGTCTACAGTCTGTGTTTGAAGGATATATCCAGGATGTCAAACTGACTCAGCAGCAACAACAGGTTAAAAAGACAAAGATAGTTAGAAGCTAAAGCCGAACTATAGGCTACAGATCACAGTGTAAAAGTGAACCACCACATCACTGCTGATCGCCACACAAGACAATGAATATAAAGGGAAACTTAAATGATATTGAACCAGTTGTGTGGCATCTTAAACGCAAAGAGCACTGGGATCTGTACTGAGCAATGATGTAGCGAACTTGGATTGTCCTGGGTCTGACTAGGCTTCTGGTGTTTGGAGTTTCTGTGAACATACAAGTTGTAACACTGTGCGAGAGTGTTGTGAAGATGTCTAAACAAAGACTCACCTAAAAGATATTTAATTGGGACATTGAGCCTTGTATTCCTTTAGCCCTTAGCAGTAATGATTTTATGAGCTTTTTTAATGACAAAATTCTAACTATTAGAGGCAAAATTCATGACCTCCTGTCCTCAGATAGTACCTATCTAACCTCAAACACAGCTGTAAGACCTAATATATATTTAGATTGCTTCTCCCCAATTTCTCTTCAAGAA
>NC_065523.1:25553380-25553572 GCF_006386435.1 Epinephelus moara | reverse complement strand
TTATGCTGATCTGTTCTGTACGACATCTATTGCACGTCTGTCCGTCCTGGAAGAGGGATCCCTCCTCAGTTGCTCTTCCTGAGGTTTTTACCGTTTTTTTTCCCCCGTTAAAGGGTTTTTTTTGGGGAGTTTTTCCTTATCCGCTGCGAGGGTCATAAGGACAGAGGGATGCGTATGCTGTAAAGCCCTGTG
>NC_065523.1:25492910-25553357 GCF_006386435.1 Epinephelus moara | reverse complement strand
GGGGAGTTTTTCCTTATCCGCTGCGAGGGTCATAAGGACAGAGGGATGTCGTATGCTGTAAAGCCCTGTGAGGCAAATTGTGATTTGTGATATTGGGCTTTATAAATAAAATTGATTGATTGATTGACATTTCGCATGGTCATTACTGGGCTAATAAGTTAGATTAGGAGCAAAATGTTTCACATGGATGGAGAAAAATGGTCTGTTGGAATATGGTACATGCACACAAACATTTGCCATATGGGTTTACGAAGATTACAGTCACAGTGGTCAGTCCGAAATACATGTTATCCTCTTGCTCAATCTCCTCTGCCTGCCTGCATGTCTGCCACAATAAAAGGTTCCCTACTGAAACAAATTTTTCATGGTCATCCAACCAAAAGAAATCAACATAAATAGAAGTCACTTAAACACAAAGTACATCTGTTATGCCCTCGTAGATGTGCAAGTAAAACAAAAATATAACCGCATTCTGAACTTCACTTACACAACAAACAAACTCACACAACAAATATGGCATTCACTGCAATAAAGGAACCTGTCGCCCCGTGCAACAGTGTGGCTCTCTAATGTGTTTTTAATTGTTTTTTGAACAACAATGGAGCTCTAAGGCACAGAGGAATGAGATCAGGCGTTGGCTGCACAGACCGACTTGTTCGTGGAACTAATTGTTGGTTTTGTTTAAGAGTGAAGTGCACCTCATATAACTGTTTAACTGGCTGGTATGCTGGGCACAGTGTGCGCTTATCAAGTGTGTATTTGGTGTGTACTAGGTCAAATCTGTGTGTGCGATCTAGTCAACAAAGACTTCCTCCTTTCTCTCTAACGTTAACTTCCTGTTTGGCGAGATAGCCGCAATAAGAGGAAAGCACCACCCACTGCTCTTTCTCTCTTCAGTGTAAGCACGAACAGATCTTCAGCAAAATGAGACAAGCCTGTCCTCTGTCAGTGTGCTTTTATCAAATAAATTCATATCCCGGTCAGTGAGGGCGCACACACACACACACACACACACACACACACACACACAGCCATGGCAGCGCCAGACGCCATTAGCTATGACACTTGCGGCTGCTCGTCACAGAGACAAGCGCCAATGGTGCTCCGCCGGCTTTTTCATTTAAACAGCCAGTGTGTGTATACGGTGCATGTACAGTACATGTGTGAATGCATTTGTGCATGTGTGTGTGTGTGTCCTGTGACGCTGCGTGTCAGTTATCTTGTCAACCAATCTATAAGCAAAGTCACGCTTTCTGCATCTGTATCATATCCATCTTCTGTGTGGCTATTTTCAGATCACATTTTCTTCACCAGAAACTCCCACCACAGATACACGACACGGCCAAAAGTATGTGGACATCTCAAAGTGAATGATGTTGAGCGATATGGGCTGGGTGTAGGTCACTGAGCTCAGCCCATAGGGATGGTGTTGAGGTCAGGGTTCTGCGCAGTTCAGTCATTTTTTCCCACAATAAATCATTTTTTACCAAATTTGGCGCTTTTATCGCAAAAATGAACAATCTTTTAGCTATGCCGCCCAATTTAAGAGATACACCTTTATTGATCCCACAATTGAGAAATTCCAGTTATTAGTTTGTTAGCAGAATTATACAAAAACTGCCTGACCGATTTTCACAAAATTTGATGGAGGGATGTAACACATGCCAACTTAGAATACATTAAATTTTTCGGGGGGCGTGTCCAGGGGCACACGTGGCCGCCAATTCACTTCCATTCATTTTTTGGATGAGGATTACGTGAAATCTGTCCAACCAATTTTCACAAAACTTGGTGGAGGCATGTAGCATGGTCCAACTTGGAAGCCATTACATTTTGGAGTGGATCCAATTAACGGGACGGGTCCATGGGCAGGTAGGATTCAATTGCCTGCTCTGGCCACCAGGGGGCGAGTTTCTGATGCCCCAATATCCAGATTTGTTCTAAATATATTTGTCAACACATCTTCCAAATTTGGTGCTTTTATCACAAAAATGAACGATCTTATAGCTATGCCGCCCCACTAATAGAGGAAGGTGACATTTAGAGAGCAAGCCCAAATAAGCAACTCCACTTTAGAAACAAGGCCAAAGTCACGGCTTATAAGCGGACCTGGCAACCCTGCGGCTTGTTCTCCTCACATTTCTTCCGTCCTCCTGCGTGCTGACGTGGGACGTATCCCACCTCTCAATGGCTGATGTTCTTTGTCAGTCATGTCAGACTTCTCCAGTTTACTAGCATGCCAGATATCCAGTCCCAGTCACAGACAAGGGGGCAACTTGCTCATAGGCGTTTTCACACATGAGGACTCGTCGTGGCAGACTATCTGCCGACTCACCTCCGACCCAAGGTGGCTCTCAACATCCTCTGCGACGTCAAAATTGTGGTTAAAATCATGTAATGTGAACTAGTGGATACATGCAGTAATAGTTTCTTTCAAGTTCGATTTCAATTGAATTATCTAGGTGGGTTAGTCGAGCTACGGATAGTCCAACTTCAGTTGGACTAAGCTGTTTACATGCAATAAAAAGCTGCTGAGTCATCTTGAAACAGCACAGGGTCATCCCAGAGCTGTTTCCATAAAGCTAAAAGCACAGTGTTGTTTAAAATATCACTATATGCTATGTTATGTAATTGGAACTGAGAAGATTCAAACCATGAAAAATAGGCCCAGACCAGTGAAATATAAAAAGGTGTATCTACACACTTTTGGCCATAGCGTATCTCCAGCCGTGTCAGAGCAGTTAAAAAACAACAAGCCAATGCCTTTCGGGTGCTACTTTTGTCGACAACATTGTTAGGCAGGCGCTGCCCTTCGTATTATCGTGTAAGGATCTGCTTCCATGCTCAGAACAAAAGGAAACACTAGATTCAACTGCACCTTTGAGAACAAACTCCTGAGCAATATGATAAAGTGAAAATGAAAGTGATGTAAGGCAGACTGCAATAACAGTATTTACAGATACTTAGAAGAAGTTGCGATCTAACAAGAATTAGAAGAAGATCCTCTCTACTTCTCAAAACTCCTACATCCTACTCTCAGTACTGTCTTCTAGGTATTATGTTACATTACATTATGATACATAACTGAATGTACCAGCGAAATGTTCACTGACAACACATTTCATTTGGTTTCCATCAAATTTTTTTAACGAAGATCCAGATCCTTTCCTAACCTTTCCCAAAGTGCATTTGTCGCCTAAACTGAAGACAAAAGTCTGTCATGAACCCGAGGTTCTTGTGTCACAGTCCTGCACAACATTTCTCAAAGGCACATTGTCTCTAAACATAATCCAGACAGCGATTACGTTGTCGCCACAACATAATTATGAATGCAATTCAATAATACCCAACATATCTCTAGGAGACAGGTTTGCCTATTCTCCTGTCTATGTCATTGTCTATTCAATCCTCCAGGGTTCCTCTCAGAGTTCACACATAAATAGTTTTATCTGGCTCTGGTTTGTGTCAGTTGACGTCCTACCTGAGTAGGAGGAATACCCCTGGTGAATACTGTTATGGAAATCTAATATGTAGCGAGCAACAGGGGCTGCTTCCACCACCTGTCTCTTGTACATACTACTACAAATACTTTCCCTTTCCTCTGCTGATGGTGCCCTTTCAGTCACTTTGCTTGACTGTCTAGCTCTGACTGCACTTATGTCCCTTTTTTCTGAAGAGCAAGTAAAGGGACAGTTCACTCTCAAAATTAAACACACATATTGTACTACTCTGTAGTGCTGTTTATCAGTATAGATTGTTTTGGTGTTAGCTGCCAAGTGTTGGAGATATCGGCCATAGAGATGTCTGCCTTCTCACGAATATAATAGAACTAGATGGCACTCAGCTTGTGGTGCTCATAGCGCCAAAAAACTACGCATGAAAAACTCAACAGCAATGTCTCTTTTCAGAAACCACAACCTGGTGAGTCAAGATAATCCACAGACTTTGCTGTGAGCAGTTTCATGTAGGAACTATTTCTGTCTACTGAACTCCACCAGCCAACCGTATCAACACACATGCATCTACTGCTAGCATACCTAGCACCACTGAGCTAACTAACGTTGCAGCTCAGCCAAAGGACGCCATTGATGTTTAAATCTTATGTTGTCATGAGCAACAGCCTTTTGTTCATGAGTAGATGCACACTTCCTTCTGTGCATGGTTGTTGTTGACAGGTGCAGTTCAGTAGACAGAAATAGTTCCTACATGAAACTGCTCACAAGGTCTGTGGATTATCTTAGGCCCGTTTCCGCTGAAGAAGTTCCTGGTACTATTTGGGGGGCAGGAACTTTACAGGAACGTCCTTTTGCTCGGCTCTCTCAACCGCCGTGTCTTCACTGAGAGAGCGGAGTAGGAGGAAGGTTCCTGTAAAGTTACCGGGCTCTGGATGTGACGCAATCGTTGCGCGACCATTTTGACCGGGGCTAATGCCGGCTATTTTGTCGCTTTCTGTTGACATCACATCCCGCCTTGAGTATATGCAATCAGCACCAAGTAATCCCCAAGCCCCTGCCAGGAGTTTTTCGGGGCCGTTCTGAGTCCCCACTCCGAGGCAGGGACTTGTTTAGCCCCTGTAAAAGTTCTGGAACTCTGTCCTTAGGGGGTGGTTCCTGCGATGGAGACACGCACCAACAGCCCCGGCCCATAAAATTACCCCGAAGTTCCTGCGGTGGAAATGGGCCTAACCGGGTCATGATTTCTGGAAAGAGACATTGCTGTAGAGTTGACGCTTTGAACGCCACAAGCCAGGTGCCATCTTGTTCTATTATATTCCAGAGAAGGCAGACATCTTTACGGCTAATATCTCCAACCAATCTGGGAAAAGGTCCACAGATTTTGCTGTGGAGTGAGTGCTCTTGACTTTCACACTACTGTTTGGTACAGACAGCGTTGGACACAATGCAGCGGCCAAGAGGAGGAGAGACTCTGCACGTTGGACTCAGGATAACATGGTCAAATCTTCATATTGAAGAGCCAAATCTGATTCAGGTACAGCACTACTCACACTAAATCAATCTAAATTGATAAACAGCACTACAGATAAGAGGGAAACTATGTACTTTTCGGGTGAACTGTGCCTTTAACATGCAGAACTCTCAGACTAATTACAAATCCAGGTTCAAACTTTCTAATATCTCACATATACAGCATCATACAGTCATCATTATGCAGTCCAATTATACACCTCTCAAAATTGTCTTTACCTAAAAGCTTTAAGACTAAAACTGGTTCCCAGGATGAAATAAGTACAAGAACACACATACAAACATGTACACTGTCCCAAACTTGACCAGCATGATGTGGATCCATGTCAGAACATCCCAGCAACTGACTCAAACCACCAGGGGAGAACGTCAGGGTCGGCAGCTGACTCCAAGTCAGCTCGCAAAACGCCCTCAAGCTAAATTATTTTAACTTTGCACAAACTGTTGTTCCATTTGAAAGTACACAGCCTACAGCACACACACAGTGATACAAGCTGTGTAAACACAGAAGCATCCAATCACATGCACCTTTTTTTTTAGCTTAACACTTACACACACATCCATGTTGTCTTGGTTCATATTGTATTGTTGGCTTTTCTGTGAGTCTCCAGTGTTTCAGAACGAAGGCCTTGTGACAGAGTGTGCCACCAAGCCCCCCTTTTATCGACACACAATAGCTTATTCAGATGGTTCAGCTGCCACTGTTTGCTTTTACCCTCACTGCAGTTTGTCTAATTAAGCTTAAAAAGGCGTACACCCATTAGACAAACCCCCTTCATATGCAAACACAGGGGTTGGTATGGAAACAAAAAAGGGTCATGAATGCAGCATGTGGAAATGTATAGCAACATAAGCTTTTGAATTCAGACAGAGCCACATGCATGTGTAATAATGTTAAAGATGTGGACGAGAGTGTAGGTTTCGTTTCAATATTGGGGGGGACAAATAGAAAATGGTGTGTTTGGGGTCCTCGGACAGAAAATTTTGAGAGTTCCCTGCATTCTGTTGAATTTTTATAACCCAATCTGTGCCTTAATGTCAATGTAAAAGTCCTCTGCTACTTTCATGTGTGTTTTTATTGGGTGGAGGTGGCAAATGTACATATTACGTACACAATATTTAGGGGAACGTGTCCCCTGCGTCCCCCCTTGAAATCTATTGGATGTGAATGACGTTGAGTAAGAGAAGTCAAGATGAAGGAGACATAATTAAGGAGAGGAAAGCGAGGCAGGGAGGAGCCGTTCAAGGCCATGGATCAATTCCAGCACTACCCCCCCCCCCCCCCCCCCCCCACCCCACCCCACACACACACACACACACACAAACAAGGTCAAAGCAGGAGAGGAGAAGTCTTACCTTGAGATTTTAGAGACATTCAATCTCCTCTTGCAACACAACCTGCAGTCATGGTGCGAACATGCCTAGAAAAACAGACACAGAGATACATTCGTCAAATAACATAAAACTATATTCATCAACTTTCAGACCAGCCTCAGTGTTTTCACTGTAACTTAACTATTTGTTATATATGCCTCTGTGGTTAACTTGTGTCTTGCATTAAAAATGATGCCTTGAACAGCCACGACTTCAGATTTGAGCGGGACACAAGGGTGGGACAAGTGTAGGGTCTGCAGTGGTAAAAGGATACACACCTGTATTAGAAGCCACATTACAACTCCTTATAATAAACCAGTTCACATGAGGACACTGAGCAGAAACTCCCTAGAAATGATCTGATAAGCAATGTGGCACAGGCCTACGGTGCTCTGTTCCTGGAATAAAGAGGGGATTTGGTGTAATTAGGTGACATAGAGATGAAAGTCTGTGTGATCGATCCCTTAGTGTGGCTGTGATGCTGTGGCCTGCTACAGGAAGAGGACAGGACTGTGTGGCTCATGCAGACCTGTGCAGTTCAAGGCAGGCTACACGGATGCATCAGTCGCCTACCTAGACAGTGCATCACCTACATGAGTCCACACAGCTGTGACAGACATGATCCAAACCCTGTGAGGTTCACACAACAACAGCAGAGATGGTGCTTGAATAGGGAAGTACAGCACAATACACTGGGCCACACTGTAGCATCCTGACAGCTTCATTTCATGTGGCTGCGGCTAATAATAATAATAATAATAGTACAAAAATATTTAAAGCTTCTCCAGCTCCATCCGCCCCTTTGTCCTCCTCCCATCCTGGCTGTAGCTCTGCGATGGTTCATGGCTGACTGTAATACACCCATGGACCAAACAGCTGATCCTCAAATCAAACCGACATTTAGAAAAAAGAGAAGCGCAGGAAGCAAACGCACCTTTAATCTTACCGTAGTTATCGCATCTTCATGTGCAGGCCACTGGGTTCACTCTGCATCCAGGCTTTGAATCTGCGTAACGCGATGAGGATCCCTGCTTTTTATTCGCAGCCTGCGGAGGAGCGGAGCGCGGCGGGTTGCCGAGGGGGGCTGGCTGGCTGGCTGGCTGGCTGGCCTGCGAGCGTCCGGAGCGCACAGACAGTCTGATCAAACCCGATTCCCGGCGCGGCTTTTTACGCCACAAATGCACGAGCTCTGGGCGTGTATTGTTTTGGTGAATGGGTGATGGTCAGCGCCACACCCCCCGCCTCCCCCCTCTTCTCCTTTAGGNAGCGCCACACCCCCCCGCCTCCCCCCTCTTCTCCTTTAGGATTCAAATGATATTTACACCCAAAGAAGCATCCCATCGTCTGCACTCTGGTGATTCATATTTTATTGTGTTGCAGCAGGAGAGTGTGAGTTGCGTCACGGCGTTGCAGCATGCCCATAAGACGCGGGTTCCCCTCCACACACAGCACTAACGAGCCTGTCAGCTTTTAATGAGCAGCTGGTGGAAACACACAGGCTTAAAAATAACATCTAGCTTTTTTAAGCTGACGCCAGGTTTTTGATAAAAACTATGAAGTGAAAGAAACTGGAGACTAAACTTACCCCTGGATCAGACCCACCAGGTGCACAGTATCACCGGTGGCCAGTGGATCCATCCAAATTCCGGCTCGTTTGGTTTAATCTGATTATATTTGCTTGAACAGGCTGCCACCTACCGGACTGACGTGATGACTTCAGGGGGAAGCTGGCCACATGAGTAACTTGTATCCACATTCAAAGCCCAAAAGTGCTTCCCTGCTCACTCACTTTCACCTGACATCACCTGTAAAATATTAACATGGCAGATCCAGACTGATCTACAAATGCTGATGAATGCATCTGAGATTATTTACAGCAGCAACATGAGAGTAGAGCCCTCCAGGAGGGGAAGGGATCCATCTAGTGGACACTGATGCTCCAGCCACAGTTTGGCCTACACTAAACCGAAGACACTAAATTTAGGGCCCATGATAGGGTGCTGGGTGGCCCTCTGAATACTTTCTAAATCACTATGAAAATAAATGGATTCAAAACTGATTTTGGTCCAGGAAATGCCCCTGCATACTGCACCAGTGTTGTAAACTCTATGCCTAAACCAGTATGCCTGCATGTAAGTTTCATATGTGCACAGATGATGTTAAAACAGACCGTTTTTAGATACCGGGGTTGGTTGGCACACTTTTTACTTCTGCCGTGTTTCTCTGGCATCATTTACATTAGAATATTCTCACCAGCAGCAAATGAAAGATTAAGACGTCTGCTGTATGGCTCAAAGTTGTTTCAGTGGTTGACTACACAAAAAATGGGGAGAAAAAGTTTGAATAACGAGGTCCGGGAAATGCCCTTGCATACACCTGACCTGTGTGGGGCTGCTGGGACTGCAAATGTTGAAAGGCTGAAAACAGGCAATTCATTTATCATGCATACTGATAAATATTATTAATGTTTGTTGATTAATTGGCCCCTGGTTTTCTGTTATTTTCCAGAACTGGCCCCCAGGCAAATTAATCTGAGTATCCCTGACCTAAGATATTCATATCTGCAGACCAGACTTAACCATTATAGTGCTGGCTTGTGGTAACTGCTTCGAGCAGGGGTCAGCAACCTTTACTATCTAAAGAGGCCTTTTTGGCCAAAAACGTTCTCAAATAATCTGCCTGGAGCCGCAAAACATATTTGAGCCTTATAATGACAGTAACAGTGAGTCTAAATTTGTCCATAAACATCACTAATAGGTCTAAATGATCATTTATTAACATGTTTTACCAATATTTATGATTGCTGGGTACTTGAAGTTTGCAGGGTTGGCGGTAAAAGCAAACGAGCATGTCCACCCATTGTTAAATTCTCTCCTCCAAGACTTCTGGCATCCATAGTTAGCTTAGTTAGGGAGATCCAAGATAAGCCATCGTTATTAAGGTCCAGCAAAATTTAAAGGAAAAGGCGATAGGCTGTACGCACATTTAGTTTTTTATTCTGTGTATAGGCTACATATTTTTACAGCTGAGAATGTAAGAATTGCTCAAGGCCTGCGACAATAAAAACTTTAAATTAAAATTCAAAAAATGAACATCATTAATTTCTATATAATTTTTTGCCAAAGCCTCAGGGAGCCGCTGGAGAGGGGCAAAAGATTGCCATGTGGCTCCGGAGCCACAGGTTGCCTATCCCTGGCTAACTTCCTCCTCAGTAACATACCCATCTGCCTAGCAGTAAACCCACCTCATCAACTACCACTGCACCACTGGAGTCTGCTCAAGTTATGGTGTGCAGTTTGAACCAAAACCAAGAAGCAACATTTATCCTCATTCCTTTGGCAGATCAAGTGCTAAATATTTGGATCACATCATCAGGGGTGATGTAATGATGCTGATGTGCCACACCAGTGTTGTAAACGCTCTGCAGAGGCCAATATGCTTGCATGTGAATTTCACATGTGTACAGATGGTGTAAAAACAGACCTTGTAGGGGAGACCGAGGTTGGTTGGCACACTTTCTACTCTCTGCCATAATTCTTTGGCATCACTTGGGTTAGACTATTCTCACCAGCAGCAAATGACAGATAAAGGTCTCTGCTGTATGGCCCAAATTTGTTTCAGTAGTTCTTTAACTTTTTGAATCACAATGCAAATAAGAATGTAGTTGAACTTCCAGCAAGTTACTGCAAAATATAGTTAAAGTACCAGTTTAATTACATGTAGTTCACCACACCATAACAAAAAGTAAATTTTTGATTCAATCGTTAGCTGTTTATTGTCTATGGAATGTGATAAACCTCTGAGAGTCTTTCATTTGAGCAGCATTACATCTGTTTAAAAAGAAAATACCTTACATGTCAATAATACAAGTCAGATATACACCTACGGGGCGTCGGTGGCTTAGTGGATAGAGCAGGTGCCCCATGTACAAGGCCGTTACCGCAATGGCCTGGGTTTGACTCCAGCCTCTGGCCCTTTGCTGCATGTCACTCCCTCTCTCTCTCTCTCTCTCTCCCCCTGTCACACTTGTCTGTCCTATCAATTAAAGGCCAAAAAGCCCCAAAAAATATCTTAAAAAAAAAAAAAAAACCATATACACCTACACCTGAATCATGGGTTCTGTTAGACAGCCTGCTGTTGGTTTCCTCAAAACTATATATATTTTTTTAAAGATATTTTTTGTGGCTTTTTAGCTTTTAATGGATAGGACAGACAAGTGTGAAAAGGGGAGAGAGAGAGGGAGTGACACGCAGCAAAGGGCCACAGGCGTGACTCGAGCCCAGATCGCTGCGGCAACAGCCTTGTACATGGGGCGCCTGCAGTTATCCAACTGCAAAACGTGCATGCAAACATCTAAATGCATATATTAACATGCAGTATGATGCGTTGCAGGACCCGGCTCACATTGTGGAGGATGTTGATAACTTGTACGTGGATTAGCAGCACCACCTTCAGGCTACAGTGAGCACATACTTAAACTAACCCAGCTGTTTTAGATGTGATTTATAAACCATAGAGAGAGTGAATACCAAGGGGCTTTCTTTGAGGAACTCTTAAATCTCTGTTGAAAGGAAGTTTCCACAATTTGTTGTCTGTGTCTGAGCTGTGTGTCCATCATTCATTTGTGCTTTGGGATGTCAGCAGGATGCTGTCTTGATGTCCAGCATCTGTTAACAAAGACGTCCTCTCCTCTCCTCACAGTGGACACTTGCTCCACCTTTTTTAAAAGGCCATGATCACATCAAAATTAAACTAGTCACAAAAATCCTCTCCATATATATACACACTAATGAAGCTATAAACATGCGTTGGACAGTGCATTGGAGCTGAACTGATTCTTATTGAAGCTCACACTGGTCTGTGCTTGCATAAGTATTTTCAGGGCACTTTTATCCTTTATTACAAACATTAGAAGAAAGATGACGGGAAATGAGGGAGAGAGAGATGCAACAAACGTCCCTGGTCAGATGTAAACCAACTTTTCTTCTTTCATCCTCTACCAGGAGTGTGACATTACTTAAAATGCCTTGTCTATTTGAGGTGAAGTTTCCTCCTCCACCAGTAACACCATAGATGGAGAAATTTAAATAACCAAAGATTAAATAAGGTTGAACAATGCATCATTTCTTGACCTTGGAAACCACTTATTTTTCAGTGTCATGACAACTGGACAAGCTCCATCTGTTGATGAAGATCAAGTCATATGATCAAACGCTCCAGAGCAGCCACTAAAAAGGTCTTGTGGCTGGACTGTTTTTGCAACAGCTGTCTCCGAGATCAAGAATGCACTTTGAACATCAGCTCACAAACCAACACAGATGAGTCTTCGGTGCGCTCGGAAAAAAACAAAGACAATTGACCATTTATAATTCCATAACAACTGAAAGCCCCAGAGCGCCGGTTAAATTGATCTCATGACAGTTTTTGAACTTTTATTTGTGAGAGAAAGAGAGATATGCTGATAACAGTTTTAGAAGTCAAACTTAAATAAAGATTAGAGCAGGGCCGTAATCACCCATTTAACACTGGGGTGGACCATTTTCAATGTACACCTTCTACCTAACCCTTAAGGGGGGTCTGGGGTGAAGTGTCCCAGGAGATATTTTTAGAAACAGCTAACTACCACCACCAGCGTCTAGACCCAGGAGGTTCCCTATTCAACTATGGATTCATCACCCTCCTCATACCATCGATGGGGTCCAATCACCGAAGACACATTTCTTTCATTCTCATGTGCACATGTTAATAAATATTCTTTTCACTATAAAAAAATTAGTCTCTCCTGATTGAACTCAGGTCTGTGGTCAACACAGGCTTCACGTTTTGTTCTGTGACATAAAATATGTCAGTAAATATCCAACTCATGAATTTTGAAGCCTTTACGCGACTTAAAAATGACTGTTGCTAACAATCTGCTAAATGAGACTACAGAGCGTCACCACGCTGAGCACGTCTTTAGAGCCTTGCTGAGGTGGAGACGTCAAAGTGGTGCAGTACGTTTATTGCCTGATGTTATCTTGCCGAACAAAACATGTGAGTATCATAACTTTTGTTTGCCACAGAGCTTATTTTCTACAATAATCCAAAATCCAATGGAAAAATCCCACTGGCTTTTCGAGGAGGGAACCAGGGAGACTCTAAGTTCTGCAGTGGCCACAATAAAATGTTATCCCTGCAGCACTCTATAGAGAGACAGTAAAGTGTTTGAAACTCATTGTACCTATCCTAGACTGTAAAATTAATGGATGTAGCTACCATTCAGTTATTTGACTCATATTTTGAAGCCTCGAATGGGCATTTCAGCTGTTACTATCTTGGTTTTTTGGAGCCAAAGGTGACCATATTTGGGTGAGAGACCGGCACTATGATGGAATGAAGGGTGGTTTGACTGAGAAATTGAGGTCACAGGCCCTGCTCTTAATTATGCGTAACTTTAAGCCTTGATGAAATTTAAGCGTGTGAGTTATAAAAATATTCACCCCCATCCAGTTGTTACGAAATTAGCTATAGAGACCAAAACTGTTTTTTGTACCAGGCTGTAAATATGTTTATTTCTGCTGTAAAGTCATGCATTTTAACATGGGGGTCTGTGGGGACTGACTCGCTTCTGGAGCCAGCCTCAAGTGGCCATTTAAAGAACTGCAGTTTTTGGCACTACCATGTTGGCTTCATTTTTCAGCCCTGGAGGTTGCCAAGTAGTACCTACCCCCAGCAGTGAAGCAATGGCTGTTGCTGGGGTCTGGCAACACCGCTTTGACAAACCACACACAAACTACAGCACACTAGTATTAGATGATTTCGTATGGCGGTGCGTGGCTGCCTGTCATTGCATTGTTTTGTTTATATTTTTAATCAAGCTTTTGGGTGGGACTCTCCACGATACATATTATAATAACTGCCTAGGATAAGAGGGTGATGAGGATGTCGTCATAATTGGTGCATATTTAATCATCTAAACTGTCTCAACATCTTTGTCACTGACGTGTACTCGGTGTAAAAAAAAACAGACATAAAGAACAAGGAAAAAAATTGGGTCAGTTATCACGTTATATAACCGGGGCTTGGCCTTTTGTAAGGTTTCAGTAGCTCTCTCTACCTCTCAAAAGTTATGATTCACATCAAAGCACTCTGGACCCCTGCTGCTAAACTCAAAGGCCAGACGGCCCATCTCCACTCTGACGCTCTAATAACCATCCCTTTATGAAGTTCATAAAACCCACTCCTCAGTAGATCACTGCAGATGGTGGGCCTGGCTAATAGCTGGAAAAGTAGCACAGACCGCCACCTCGCTTGGACTCCTTTGAACTGAACCGTATGCAGATTGAACAGGGGGCTCAGCCATATGCATGTTTCTGTGTGTATTTGAAAGGAGGAAGACGCAATCTCTTGGTGTATATGTGTGTGTGTGCGTGTCCTCGTCCTCATCCTGTCACAGCAGGGGAGAGACATGAAAGCCTTTCCACCGTGTTTGGTAATTGCAAAGACCTCCGTTCTGCCTAAACAGCAAAAGAGACGACAAGCTCATCAGGGCGCGGTCGAACCCAGACATTAACACACTTATACTGTACAGATGTGCGCGCACCTTTGGGGCAGATGACCAATCAATAGTCTTGACTGTGTTAAAGTGCACAAAAGTGTGTATGTGTGTTTCTTTTCCACACAGGCCTCTCTTTGTTGTGTGTAACCTTTTGATCTAAATGAAAAAAAAGGGGGGGGCTTAGGTAGGCCAATGTGTTTGAGAGGGGAGGTTATGCTAAAAGGGGCAGAGGGGGGTGAGTTGCCACCTTTTCATGTTACCTCTCCTCTGTTCGGCTTTCTAACGAATGTCAACGCTGATAACAAAGCCTCATTTGCATATCATAATCCCCATCTCTCGACCTTCTGATCAGGTGTACTTGGAAGCGCGGCTGTGTTCTTTCAAAAAGAGAAAAAGATAGAGAGCAAGAGAGGAAAAAACTCAGTTCACTTTGAAAGCTGTTTGAAGTTCTCTGCCAGAGTTCAAATAACACTAAAACATGTGCATGGCATTGAGTGGCTGATTTGTATTAAAAAGAAGAAAGGCGGAGGGATGGCGGGATGAAAGGAGGTCAGGGAGGGGAGACTGAGGGAACTTTCTGGAGCTGGTAAGGCCAAAATCCTTTGGATCTCATGTCACTACACATACAGATGAGCTGGGCCCTTTTGTATTCAATCTTTGAACTTTGACATGATGTGCTAAGTGCTCTGACACCGAAAATATTATATTATGTTCTCCACAAACTGAACTTTCATGTTGTTTTAAAAACCTTTTTATGACTATTAGTGAATAGAAAATGAATTGGGGAATGAAAAGTTATTTTGATTTTCATCATCATTAAGCAACTTCTTTCCCTTTTGTCTCACTCAGGCTTCGCACTAACAAACAGCTGAGCAAAACTCCTCCGCCAGGCTTCAAAAGGAGCTGCTGGTGGCAGAGTGCGAGAAAGAGGCGTGGATTTGTGGCTGATGCTTGCAGCAGAGGTCAAGGTGTGTGTCTGTGTGTGTGTAAGAGTGTTATTAGCAACTCTGCATGTCATAGCAACAGATCCAAAGGTCACGGACCACCCCAACTGTGTGCTCACACACTTCATCATCCACCACCACACTGATCAATAGTGGCTGGAGCGTTCATCCGGGGCAGAAGGTTTGGATGGCTCCCAATACACCATGTTTCTGCCTTCTCTCTGTCAGATACTCCCTCTTGGCTTGGACACACTGTTCTCAGAGGCCTATGGTTTTTGAATCCCAGTTGTGAAGACCAGACGTCCTTTCCCATGAGTGAAGAGGGCCTCCAGCAGAGCTGCTTCAGCTCCTCCACATTCTCATAGTCCTCCGTTTGGCCAGAGTTGTAAAGCTGGGCCCTGGGAGTCGCCCGCCTCCACTCTGATCCACTCAGCCCGGCTCTGCAGCAGAGGCTGTCCTGCCAGCTCCTTTATCCCAGCTACCGCACACCCAGGGCGGGCAAAGCCAGACTGACAGTCCCCCGCTGCCTCCAGAGCCTCCGTCTCATTTCCCCCTGTAGCCGCCCACCACCCCTCTCAGCTTTTCAATCTTCGAAGCAATTAGAAGGAGATCCCTTTTCTTTTGTCATCTATCTGTGGAAAGAAGAAAAGCGAGAGAATGAGAAAAAAAAGAAGAAGGAGGGCCAAGTTGTTGTTGGTGGTGGAGCTCAGGCCTAGCTAGGAGCCACTTGTGAAGCCCTGGGTATTAGAACTCACATGGTTTGTTTGGAAAGGCTTCTCCAGGGGCCAAAGTGGGATTACGTTGCAGATTGCAAGTTCCCATGGAAGGGGCCTATACCAGCGAGGGCTTTGGTGGGTGGGTTTCAGGTTGGGGGCCATAGAAGAGGTCTTTATGAGTTTGGGGTCTGTCTGAATGGAAAGGGCCAACTCCCAGCATGCTAGCCCTCCATATTAGATGGACACAGAGAGGCTATTGAAGTTACCCAGACATCCCCCCTTTATTTCTTTCCTTTTCTCTCCCTCTCTCTCTGCTCTTGAAGGCTTAGCTGTTTGCCAGTCAAGAAAAGAGTAAAAGACTGTTCTGGGGGCTGAAATGATTCTAGTGTTCATTTTTATGATGAAAATACCATCTGTGACTTTAAGCAAACATGATATGATATGACTGCTTCAGTTAAGTTGGTGTCTGACATTGAAGTCATGGCTGGATCACAAGGAGATCACCTTGAGTTATTTCAGAAATCCTCTTTTCATATGTCTTCATATTTCTCTTACAATTAATCATGTTGTGCTTTTTTTTATATTAATTAAGTACTTTTAAAAAAGTCAATTCTGGATCACAACATTTCGGCAGAAGTAATCAGCTGAAAGGACCCTGAAAGGAAAGGAAACAAGAACAACAAATGATCGTGTGAAGAGAGAAGAGGATGAGAAGGACCTGGGGGACTCTGGTGAGGCCTTTGAAGCAGCATCATAATGCTATTTTTTCTAATGTGAGATCAGATGCTGGAGAGCATCGTTTAGAATTGGCGAGGAAACAGCAGAACCCCAACAGAGAGCTGTAACATGACCATTTTTGTTGGGGAAAAAATGATTCCTCAACTTGAGTGTGAAAGCTTTGTGTTTAGAAGTAAGACAATGGACTGAAATTATCATCTGTGTGTTAAAGGACACATCCGACGAAAAATGCATGAGCACATCTGGACCCACATTCTGATTTGGTTGTTCATTTGTTTCCCGCTATGACAAAGTTCATGTGAAAGGACAAATGTCACCACCATGCAATTCAGTCTGAGGGTGTGTTTTGAGTCAGAGTGGCATGTGAACTCATCAGGATATACAGCCTACATTCCTGCGTCCTCCTATGAGGACATAACATCGGGTTTACGGCACCTTATACTTTATTCCGTTTATCTTAGCCCTGTTGTCTTTGTTTTTGACACTTTTGTGCCATCTAGCTGTAACAAAAGCACAATAGACTAATCTATGTAAAAACAAAATGGCTGCTATCTCTGCCAAGTCATACCACAGCTGATGTAGATACAAAAGTGGACAAGGTACAAAATCAAGACATTCTTTCTCTGACCTTGTCACATATTGACGTGCTTGGTCATGGACTTTCCATGTCCACATACTACATGCATTGTCTTCTTTCTGTTTTCACAGGAAATTTAACATTTACAGACAGTCTCCTTTAAAAAATAGACACACTGCGTAGGTACAACACCGCACATTTACGTTTTCTTCCTTCAACAACAACACATATGGTTGAGTTTAGGCAACTAAAGCAAGGGGTTAGGTTTAAGAAAAAAGAACAGGGTTTGGTTTTGGGATGCGAACACCACTCGCACGGGTGAAAGTTGTGTTTGTTGGACCTATCCACAACCCCTCCTGTGCACTCCACATGGACATTCGCCAACATAACTTTTGTCCTTGTCCCACCACGTTTCCCCCGATGCCGCCGGGTGCCATTAAACTATAACTGCAACCAGCCGTATCATGCTGACATTAAAGGACACAATTTTTCAGTTGGTTTCTGACGCCGCAGGTCTTGACGATGTCAGAATGAGATGGGCTCACAAAACCTGAACAAATATTATGGTTGAAACTTGATTATTTCTGCTTAATAACATTTGTAGTTTGATATGGCAAACTAATTTGACCAATTATAGCAATAGGAACAAGCTAAAACACTGTTAATTAGGAAGTACTCGTGTGAGGACATTGGGACTTTATAATTCTGTTCTCATTAACTGTTCAGAAGTAATGCACCCAATTTTGTACATATACCCGTATTTTGAAAGGCTGCTACACGTGATCAGTGCGCTGACAGGAATAAACATCGAAGCATCCCCTGGATATGCATGATTTACACTGTGTGAACTTGGAGTCATTTCAAGGAACGTCCTCACCATGTCTCTTTTCTTAACCATCGTAACTTTAAGCCAATTACGTATCTTTATGTTCAGGATGTAAATATCAAGCACAAACTGGAGATGGACTCACTAAGCAGACTCTCAGATTCAGATGAAAGTTCAGGGTTTTTGATCAGGCAAAGGTCGGTACACGGGTACTCAGTCACACAGGCACAAGTATCCAAAAACGACAGGCAAAAAGGGGGTTCATAAGCAAAAACACACAAAAACAGAGGGAACACCAGGGAATTGCAAGAACTCTTACTTAAGGGTAAAGATGATCTGGCAACAAACAAGGGGAAGACGGGGACCTAAATAAAGTACGACAAGGGAGACAATGAGACACAGGTGAAACACACTGAGACACAGGTGAAACACATTAGGGTGGGGCAAGGAATCATGAAGAAGGAAAACTTGACAGGACATGGGATCTGAAATGAGATGAGACAATGGTTACCAAAATCAAACAGGAAACACAGGGATGACAAATGAACATGAATCTAGGTAACTTGACAGGTCATGACAGTAACGTCATTTGTGGGGCGCTAATTTGTAGGACATCATATTTACTATTGTGTCTGCATTTTTGTAGGATATCATACAACACATTGATTCTATTATTGCTGCATTTGACACAGGCCACAGGTGTGACGGACTGTCATAGACAAAAAGGACATTCATAGCTTGGAGTATGGAGCAAGGAAATTCATACAGTCACAAAATGAACTCTGTTATTATTGTGGGTCTAACAGTCTGTCAAGTTATTCCAAGACAGTGGAAGACAACAAAGGCCCAGGAACTGAAAGAATGGGTTAATGCAATGGTGGAAATGGCATCTTATGAATGTACCCTCAGGAGAATAAAAGACGATCAGGAGAAAGGAGTATCTCCTTGGGACCAGTTATGGACTCGTATCAAAATGGAAGATAAGCCTATGTAATTATGACCTTACTCTGTGGTGATGTGACCCTGTAGAGTGATGTATGTGTGACATGCTTTTGTTTTGTAGTTTGTTTTCTTCTCTTCCTTTTAGACTTATTTGTTAATTTTTCTCTATGTACTGGAGTCCACCTCCATATTATAGAAAATACGTGCCTTGTATTCTTGAATGTCCGGAAAATAATATATGTATGCCAAGTACAGAGCCTTTCAAACCAATAAAAACTTGAATTATATAAAAAAAGAAAATGCATACCAAACAAAAGTGCAGGTCTCAGGAGGTTAAACATGTCTCACATTATCCACACACAGATTCACACACAGACGTTTGACGTTAGACTTTACTCAATCAAACTGTAGCACCTTACATACAGGTTAGTACAATTTAAGGGACTTCACAAGCTAATAATAACACCCTCTTTTAGCAGAAGGGGAAAAGTATGTCTCATGTGGAGATACATGACTCTGCCCTCTAGTGTTGAGTTACTGGTACTGCACATTGCTGCTTTAACTGAGCATGAATCAGTTTCTTTTAAATCAGCAGCTCAATGTTCACACATACAGGAAACATTTTGTACATAAAACATTTTAAAATGTGCAACTGAAAGCACAGAGAACTAGAATAACTAATGGGTTAAATCTGAGGCCACAGGCTACAGTTTGCTAATCACAGAGCTGAAAGATTAAAGCGTACTAGATGATGATCGAACGCACTGATACCCTGATTTTGCTCATGATCTACTGCACTCCACATATTTAGCGTACAGCTTCTTCAGTGTAATTACAACCCCAGCTTAAGAGAGCAAAACAGCTTTAACACAGAGTTTAAAAGAAACTCTTATGAACTTCTGATGAGGACATTCAACTTAATCTTACTCATACTCTTATTTTCTCTTTTCTAGTTCGGAGTATGAGTGTGTGTGTGTGTGTGTGTGTGTGTGTGTGCCCTCCACCACTCGAACTTCTGGATGAATTAAAGCAGATATTTATGAATCAGCATCATCGCTCTCCAGATGTCCCCCACCCCTTACCCTCCTCTTCCTCCTGCCCTTCAATCTCTCCTGTCACCTATAGACCACCCTCCAACCCCCCAGTACCCCATCAGTCTCTGTCTGCAGACCAAACAGCCACGCTCCCCTTCTACTCTACCCCAACCCCCTCCAGCCATATCCCTTTGAGCTGTGCCGCCGCAATGCATAAATACATAAATCTGGTGTCAGTGTATGCATTTGTGTGTGTGTGCGTGTGTGTGTGTATGTGTGTGTGCGTGTGTGTGTGGTGGGGGATGTCGACATATAGACGATGGGCCGGCAACCCCACAGGCAGACCCCTTTCATGTGTCATCAGATCACAGACGCTCAGTGTTTACACACCAGACCCATCCACCCCCCCCACTCTGCCCCAGCCGTGTCCCCCAGAACCTGTCACCCTGGCTGGGGAAGCTTGGGGACAAAGGCTGGGAGTCAACCTGGAGGTGGTGGTGCCAGACTGGCTCTCTGATCTGACCGACTGCTGCAGACCTGATGGGAGATACGGCCAGAGGTCGGAGGTCAAAGACGCCATAAAAAAAATGTCAGCTGACCTCCTCTTGTTTGGCTCCATCTCAGTAACCCTCCCCCAAACATACACTTGATTTCATGTGGTATAATTACAACGATTTGAATGTTAAGTCACTGAACCTGACATGGATACTAAGCTCAATCTGACAGAAGTCACGCCACCAAAAAGCTTCATTATTCCAGCGCCAGCGTGGGATTTCATGGGCGAGAGAGTCGTCTTTCTCATTACACTTTCATATCAGTACCATTCTCAAATTACAAACTTCTCAGAGCGTCACATAAGAAACTAGTGGTAATGGGTGGTTAACAAAGTTGGCACAATAATGAGTTGTGCACAGAGTTGTAGTTTTATACGCACAGTGTGAAGGATTTAGTGGCATCTAGTGGTGAGGACTGCAGATTGCAACCAGCTGAAACTTCTCCAAGTTAGGATTCCCTTCATGTTCATTATTCTGGAGGTTTTTACTGTGAGCTGAATTATCTGTAGAGGTCTCTTCCTCTCTAAAACAAACATAGCAAGTGATTTAAACTGGTAAAAATACTAAGTACATCAGTTTCACATTACAAATCAGCAGCCCTGAATAACTGTCTGTTTAAGGTGGGAATATTGTGCCACTATGCTACCTTACAATAAGGTATGATCGCAGAATGGGGGAACGGAGTGGTCCTGCCTTCAAGCCACCACAGGAAGTAGTAACAGCGCTTTCATGATGTCTGTATATGAACCACCACTGAAGATTGTAAAAGTAGCTGTTGGCAGTTAGCAGCTAACTCAAAGATGAAGAACAGCAACCGAAAGTGTCCACAAATTGGGAAAACAATGAGATTCAGGAGCTCCTTACCATCCGAGCAAAGGACAAGATCAGCCGCCATGTTACAGAGATGGTAAATGATAGTAATGGCCATGTTAATGCCATTGCTGTTGTTTAGAAAGGGCTGCAGATGCACACGTTTTATGTCACAGAGGCTGGCATGGTTGCGTTTTATGTCATGCCAGTCATGTGTCTTTTGATTCCATTATGCCGGCATGCTGTCTCAAATCACACACTGGAGTGGAATGACCCCGCTGTTGTTTGGTTCTGTGTAAAGGAGGCATAAAGAAGGGACTAATAGCAACATTTCCCTTTCCCGAGTGTTTCTCCCACACTGTTAGGCTGGTCATAGCTAAGCTACTTTTTCCTCTTATAACCTAAGATCCAAACGTTCAGGAGGTTTTTATCGGGAGCAAAATTATACACAGAGATCATTTCTTCTCCAAAACAAATTGATTTGGTGATTTAAACTGGTTTAAATATAAATAAAGCAGTTTCCTGCTATAGAAAAAAATCTGTGTTTTTCTGATACTACTCATCGTGGAGGGGCTGTTAACTACAGCGGCTGACACAAAAATCGAAAATGTGAATGGCCTTATCTAGAGCCAGTGTTTGGTTTGTCCATTACGGGCTACTGTAGATGCATGGCAGTGCAACATGGCGGACTCTGTGGACAAGAACCCGCTCCCTATGTAGATGTAAACAGCTCATTCTAAGGCACGGAAACATGATTCATATTTTCAGGTGATTATACACTAAAGAAAACATCCTTATTATATTCCATTTCTGACGATAAATCCTGCTAACTGGACCTTTAAAGATGTATCTCTCCATCACTGCAGTTAAAAGTGATGACTGTGAAAAGAGACAGGAAAAAGAAACGAAAAGATCTCGAATCATGACAGTGTGAGAATAACATCTCCAAAGATTCTTTCTTGCTTTCCATAAAACTGCTGAATCTAACTTAAAGTTCCTCTGTAACAACCATGAATCATTTTCTTCCAGCTTCCTGAAACAAAAAAAAAAGGTAAGAGGAAAAGAGACGAAAGGAAAAGAGCAGAAAACAACAAAGCTAAAGGAAGCATTTTATCCTGCTGTGTTAAATTGGGTGTGACTACGAACGATTCGGAGGCCCTGAAAAGGATGAGAAAATACACCCACACACATGCACACACACACACACACACACACACACACAGGCACACACACACACAACAAAAACAAATTAACATCTAAAATGCTCCGGTTCGTTTCAACCGTTCACTTCAAACCGTCATCAGGCCTCTAATGGGGGCCAAGTTCAAAGCTCCACTAGACTCCCGCTGCTTTGCTGAGATGGAGGAACAACACTTTCGTCTCCCTCTCCCTCCCTGTGTTTGTTTATCCGTTGCTTTGCTCTCTTTCCTCCCTCTCTTCTCTTCCTGCCTCCATCTCTCTTTCGCCGCTTTTCATCCCCCTTTTCTTTGAGAAGACCCCTCACTTTATTTAGACATCTCTTCAACTTCTTTTTCTTCGACTTCTCTCGCCCTGTCTCCTTCTCTTATTTTTTTTTTTTCAATATTTGATTCGACGATACACTCGGTTCGCTGCAGCCCTTTTGTTCTGGCGTTCTCCCTTTTTGTATCTCAATCCGGCTTTCATCACATATGCCAGTCTTTCAAATTTGACGGACATTGATCAGTACGCAGCAGTGGGGATGCTGTCCTAGTGCAAGTTTGTTCAGAAACCCTGGATCCAAACAGAGCCTTGAACAGCACGCTCTCAAAAGACAACCACTGGTCCGAGATAGACAGTTGCTCAGCGTTGCCCTGCAGATATCTGCCAGGATCAAAAACCCTTCCCATCTCCCCCTCTTTCTCTCCCTCTCCCCCCTTTTCTCTTTCGAAGATGGCACTTCCACAAATGTTTAACTCCAGCTATCTGCTCATTAAGAGGTCTTCAAAGCCTTCCATTGATGTAAAAGCATCCATTTGAATTTGTAATCACCCTTTGCTGTACGGCTGCTGTGCTCAGCGTAATTTCCCCCGGATTTTCTGATAGCTGGCTCAAAGAGCTAACAACCCGTTTTCTCCTCTCTGAGTAGTGGGGGAGAGAGAAAGAAAAGGACTTTATCGAACTTTTGGAAGCAGGGAGGTGCGTATTTGTGAAGGCCTTGGGTTTGTTTATATATGCTGACAAAGAAAGTAAGAATATATAGAAATTCACTCTGCCGACAACGCTCACAAGGAGATAAGAGCGGTGAGAAAAACCCACTAGAGCTGGATAAGGTTTGTTTGAAGATTAAAGTTCTGTCGTCATCATAGAACAGGCTTTTTTCTTGAAAGGCCCAGAAATTGGTTTGTCTATAGGGAGCGCCTTTAACTGATATTGCCTTTAATGGTAGTTTTTTTTTCTTAACATTCCCCTGCACAAACTTAAAGGTGTCTGAGGCTGTGAGAAAACACACTTTGCCCACATGATACATTTTAAAAGAATGCCAGGCAGCACATTCGGCAGCGACCTGCATGCATATTTAGCTCAAACATCCTGCGTGTGTTGAGATGATGGAGAGCCAAACTCTGTCACTCCATCACGACACCAAGAAGAAGAAAATACTGGGGGAGAAAAAAAAAAGGCAGAAAAAGGAGAAGAACTCCGTCAGATCCTTGAGGCAGAAGAACATACCTTTACATCTGGATTTCCTCACAGGAAGGAAGTGTTTGAAATCTAATACATAAACATTATTCCCCTGGCTCACCAGTTTTCCCTTCACCTGCGGAAAAAACGGGCTCTTCTTCTGTGCCACTTTGGGGAACTTTTCCATAACACAGTCCTCCTTCAGTAGGTTCAATAAGAGGGCTGACTGGGATTTGGCTCCTGCCATGTTTCATCAAACACACTTGTCTTCAGCCATCGCAGGCCTGTCTGTCAGTCATACAGCTCCTCATACATAGCACTTTCCTCAGGTTTCCACTGCTGTCTACTGAAATGTGGATATTAAATGAGCTCTGCAAGTTAAAAGAAAATGCTGTTGGAGTCTCAGGACTCTGAGCTAACGACAACTGGGATTATGGCTGATATTGCTACTGCCAATATTAACATTTAAGTATACTTTATTACAACAATGGTTTTCTTCCTGTCAGTTATGACAATTGTACTCATCAAGGTAAGTGCTGAGATCTCAGGGCAGCAAACACAAGAATGAAATATATTTGGAAGAGGAAACAAAGGTGACCAGTCAGATTACAGGGACTGCCCATTGCCGTGAAGGTCCAAAATTTCCAAGGCCCCATCAGTCCAAAAAATTTCCCATTGCAATGAAAGCCCATTATTCCGAAAGTATGCCCATTATCACAAAAACAAACACTCATTGCTAGCAAAAGTCACTGGAAAAGCAGCAAAGAGTCGTTAGGAACTCCTGGGATCAGTGACTCAAACACCGCTGGGAAACTGGGATGATGTTTTTCCGTGAAGTTAGCATCACCCTGGTTCCATAGTCAAAGAGCCTATGGAATTTTTCCATTGGATTAAAGATTACCGCAGAAAATAGACTTGTTTATGTAACTTGCTTGTTTGGTTCAGCAAGATAATCTTCACAAATGAACACAACTTTTGACTTTTGCCAACTTTTTGAAGCATAAATGCAATTGCCAGAAGTAAAAAGCTAATGTTGTGCTATAAATTAACTACACAACGACTTAACATTGCCACCACAACGAGGCTGTGAAGCTGTGTTCAGTGTGATGACATTTCATTTTAGCCACTTGTCCTCAAACACCTATTTTCTGTCATAAAACAAAACTTGAAAGTCTCTTAAGCTTGTTTTAACCGTGGATCTTATTTCAGGCATCTAACCAAAAAAACATGACTTTAAGAGAAGGGTCCTGGTTTGATTCCAACCCATGACCCTTTCACGCTGTATCTGTCCTATCAAATAAAGAGAAAACAAAAAAAACAACATATATATATATATATATATACACACATGTATATGTATATATATATAGTATATACATATACATATACATGTGTGTACATATATATATATATATATATATATATATATCTTTAAAAAAAAACATGGATTTAGACCACCAGGGTACAATTCTCTCACACCCAATTCCGTCAACTTGCGAACCGAGCCAGGTGTAGCTACCAGTCCATGCACCAGATTAACTGACTGAGGGGCAAGGCTAAGTAAGCACAATATAAGGCTAATGGATCAAAATCAAAGAATAGATTAATTAATCAGAGCACTTTCATATGAACGTAGAGCAGAGCGCTAAAAATTTTGTGAACATATGAGTGGTTCTCTGTCAAAATCAGCAGGAGGAGGCGCGTATAAACAGCTGTTTCCTTTCTGTCTATGAATTGGGAAAATGGGGGGGACAATAGAATTAGCTCAGAAAGTATGTTCTGGTATTTTGCAAGCCAAGTTTCACTTTCACTGCGACTTGTAATTGCTGCCGATTTTGTTTGTGTAATGTAGTGAAGCTGCAGGCTCGTGTTATTTATCACCTAACACTGAAGAGGGTGGTGAGCAGAGTTGAAGACGAGCAGCTTGTGGAGATAGAGGCAAGGACCAAATTGTATATTCGTAGATCTGCTAGGCTTTAAGAGGCAAGAATGTAGAGTTATATCTAAGCCATGAAGGGATGTTTTTCATGGAAAAAACTTATAGATATGTTATTTTGATAAACAGAGACAAGTTTTCAATGTCAGGAGAGGAACTATAAAATAATAGACATAGAAATATTCATACAAAGCTAATGTGAATGCTAACACCGGTGTAAATACTGATGTTCTGTTGGTTAATCAGTGAAGGGGGAGATAAAACAATCTGTGTAAATCTCTCCCTCTCTGTCTCACACACACAAAGACACACAAACACACACCCACATGGTTTCAGATGGAGCGGTAAACAGATGCGTCTGTGCGTCTGTGTGTGTGTGTGTGTGTGTGTGTGTGGGTGTGTGTGTGAGGTATACCGGTGGCAGACATGTCACCAAGACCATTGACTCCAACCTAATTCCTTCCTGATGGCCTTTTCTTCAGACGCAGATGGAGTCTAGAGGCTCTTGACCTTTGACCCGCACCACTAAATCACATCAGTTGATGGCTGTTAGGGCCACAGGGCCCCGGGACTTCATCAGGCAGATGGGCAGCTGCCCACACACACACACACACACACACACACACACACACACACACACATTTGTGCACTACTCTCACTACTTCACTGAAAACAACCAGAGAAATATACGACCATGTTTTCACATATATGACACAAAAATACACATGATACACACACACACAGGTCAATACACTTTTCTTGTAGTCTTGCTTTCATGCACTTGCAGGGACACACACACACACACACACACACACACATACACACACAACACCACTAAATAATGTTCTTTTATATCTGTGTCTAAAGTATTCTCTGTCATCTGTGTCCTTTTACTCAGCCACATCACACACTCTCTCAGGCTCTCTCCTACACTTTGTTTTAAACTCTTCTTCTTCTTCTCTTTTCTTCTTCTCCTCTCTTCTCCCTCCCTGTGATGTGGCTTCTCTGTTTCTGCTGAATAAAACACAGACCAGGAGAAAGAGAGAAGGAGAGAGAGACGAGGAGAGGTGTCGACAGCTGAGAGAAAGAAAGACTGAGAAAGAAAGAGAGAGGTAGACAGTGAAAGAAACAGACAGAGTGAGAAAAAGAAAGTCAAGACTTTGGGTTTTTTTATGTGGTAAAATCTGTTTCTACCTTTTCTTTGCCTCAACACAGCCCACGCTGCTGCTCTTAGTTACAACAATATGCCTCGACTGTGTCAAACGGGGTCATGTCATTTACAGCCAGTTTCAGTTCTGCTGTGTGTTTTCTGCAGTAAATGTGTTTGTCTTACTGTCTTATGATAATCAGAACAAATTTCATTATTTCTCAGGAGTTTCAGACCCGCTGTCATGTAGGAGCCTCACATGGTGACAAACACACCTTCGAAACTCCACATTTCACAACTGCTTTGCATGAGGAGCAGGCGAGCGCGGTTGAAATGTGGGCTGGTGTTCCCTCACACCGACGTGCTGCTTGCCCACGCTGCGCTCCTACGGAGGTCCTCCTCACTTTGTTGTCCTCACAGCAGGCACCTGCATTCCTGGCATAGCTGTCTCCGAAGTTTTTCAAGAGCAGCTCACTGTCTCTCTGTCTGCCGGTCTCTGTCTCCCTCTCTTTGCTCAGACCTCCATTGCCTTGTTGCCTAGAGACGGAAAGCGAGCGAGAATGGGGACAGCGCGGAGAGAGGAAGAGGAGAGGGCTTACCAGAAAAGGATGAAAGAGGAGAGAGATCAGAGGGGAGGACAGGCCGGCAGGGGAGTGATGAAGTTTGTTTGGGATGCTTTGGATTTTTACGGCCATTGTGTGGTGCCAGTGTCCTCCCTTTTCTCCCCAGCTTCCAGCTTAAGGAAAAGGAGGTTTTTGCAGGTGCTAGTTTACATTTTTTTTTACAAACAAAAAGGAAATTTGTGGTTTAGATGCTGCAGGATAAAGCTGACAGGTGTCATTCAACATACGGAGGCTCATCGCTGACCTTGAGAACACACGTCTTGTAAATCATTTTTAAAAAATTCTAAACTCAAGCTTAATCTTCAGTCATATCTCATGGCCTTCATGATATCTGAGACAAAATATCACCTTGGTATCAATGCAAATTCAAAATCATGTATGTAGTAGGCAGTGTTACAGTAATGATATTACTTTTTCCAGTAAAGAGTAGTGTCAATTACCAATGACATTTTAGTAATAACATTACAGTTACTCCAAAACCAAGCAACTCGCTACAACGTTACTTTTGTTATGACATCACTACTGACTTGAAATACAACAGTCACATCAGCGGACTCAATTTAGTAATCATCGTGCTGTGCCCGCACATCATAAAGCAGCACGCTAGTTGGAAACACTTACCTTAGCGGCTGGAAATATTCCCATTACTTTGGTTTGTCAGGAGGAAAGATGACAGGAACACTGTTGCTGCAGGTAGTCGAACTAAAACTCTTTCCACTGCAAAAAAAAAACACATCCCCAAACCTCCGGTCTGAAACATCTTGGCTACGATCAACCGACAACACAACAACGTTAAGCTCCAGGAAATACACCCCACCAAAGGTGAGCCCTCTTCGGACGCGGAGGTCGGCTGTAGCTTTACACTGACTAAGCAACCCAAAATGGATTTCAATCGTGGACATCTGCAGCTATAAAGAAGTAATGAAGCTTGTGGCGGGACATGTGGTGGATGAAACGTTGCTCCGTGAATGCCTCTCCATCTCTCAGGCAGAGCCGTGGGAAAATACTAGTCATAGGCAACAGGAAAGCACCAGGTAAATTACCAATTACCATTAACGAGTAGTGAATAATATATTACACTTTTAGAGTAACGAGCTCAACACTGGTAATAGGAGACTCGCCTGATATTAGACAGAACAGTCAACTCGTGACACTTGGTTTCCATCTTCAGTCTGACATTGCGTCCACTCTGATTCCAGTTTCAGAGGGGGATTCAATCACTAGAGACCAACGTATCTGCCTGAATTTGATGTCCTTTTAAGTCCACACTGATGCATAGCCATGCCAGCGTATCTGTTTTGCTGGGATTTTAAGAGTGAAGCAAAGCAAAGTTTGGGCAATATTGAGAAGACATGTCAATCTAGAACAATTTCGAAAGCAGCAGTTATGTTGTCTAAAGTGCTCACCAGTGTTACTATTATTGCTCATTGGATTGTATTTTATTGATACCAAGACATCGTTGTTTTATGTCATGATGCAGGACAAATCAGGCAACTCGGTGGAGTGGGAAGATTCCAAGGTCTGGACCCAGGCAAGTAGACGATCTGAGGAGGGAATGATGGGGAATGTCATCCGCCTTGTAAGCAAAATGACCAAATTGTGTCTTGTTACCTGCCATATCTCTCCATCCTCCCTGAGGTCACTAATAGGCAGGCTGCAGTCTGGGTCAGGATGTGCAACTGGACGTCCTCCATTCTGGAGCTGCACCTATAACCGATACATGATTGAGAATTATTACATTTTGTTTCTATTTCAAACAGCCTTTAAGGCACTGGTTTAGCAGCCCAGAGAACTCACACACCACTAGCATGCATTGTAAACATCTCATGTGATGCTACTCAGCCAATGAAATCTTTTCATTCGGATAAGCGTTGCCACTCGAGTTAGTGAGTGAGATACACGCACACAAAGACACACCACACACACAAACAGGGGAGAGACGAGACGAGATACAACAGTCTGAGAAATAAGTGAGTCAAAGAAAAGTAATTCCACATGGCAGGCTCTAAAAAGAGGAAAGTAGAGTGCAAAAACAGGGCTGTGTGTGTGTGTGTACGTGTGTGTGTGTTTGTTAATGAAGTGTTGTTAAAAACTAACAAATTGCCAACTGCATATGTATGGACATAGTTCATACAGCAGGTCTTAAGCCTTAGGATAACATCAGACAAGAAAGGTTCCTGAGAGATAGGCAACACGGCCAGATATTTTACTGCTAGCATGTTTTTGACTCCGAGGCAGCAGACTTAGGAGTCATGATGTAAAACATACGCTCTCTACTGGCACGCAGCAGTGGAAGGGAGTTGTTGTGAAAGCCTGTCATTTTGAAAACAAATCCATAACAAACTTCTAAAACTCATGTTCCATGGTTACAAAACACACACACGCACACACACACACACACACACACTCACTCACACACATGTCTGTTTACCAGTTTGCTCCATCTGAATCCGTGTGTGTGTGTGTGTGTGTGTTTGTGAGAGCAAGACACACACAGATTTTCCTTTTGGAATCTCAACATTCCCATTTCCTCCTTGCCTCTCTTTGTGCAGCCATCCTGGCTTATTTATCTTTCCCTCCCATCCCAAACACGGGAACGCTCCCCGTGGCTCTGATCTCGCCTGCCACCCTCATGTGTGCACACACCGACCCCCGTGAACCCTCATGCTCTCTGTTTTTCTCTCTCTTCCTCATTAAACCTCAACCCTCTTCTGCATCTTTGTTTTTCCTCTCCTTTTGTGCTCTGAGAATTGCTCGGGGGCAGCAAGGAGGTTCGGTTAAATGTCCTGTGCCCTCCGTGACGTCATCAGCTGTTGTTCTCTGTCACAGCGCCCGAGGTTTGCCTTTGAAGCCAAAGGCTGCTCGTGAAGACGCATCTGATGGCTTTTGCCCTCTCTTTCATTCGCTCGCTTTCATCCCTGTGTGCAGCAACAGACATCAAGGGAGATTCCTAACAAGCATGTTATTTAGACAGTGATGTCATGGCCATGGGGATGTTGTGTTATGTCTGAGGCTGAGCAGCACCAGGAGGGAGAAAACACAGGATTTAGTGTGGTTAAACCTGGCTTTAACATCCAAAATATAATGATAGTAGAGGTTATATCATACACTGCTCTGTTCTCTTCAGAGAAGTGTGCTGCGTAAAACCATCACTACAGTTAACATGACAAAGCCGTGACACTCTTTGGATAATATCCTTATTCCGGCTGATGAGATCATTTGTTAAAGCCGCAGATGAAAGCAAAACATCATGTGGAGTACATTTAAGAAACTCTCAGAGGCACTGTGGTCTTTGCATGGCAGCCGCCCATGTCCAGATCACAGTCCTTGATAGAGGCCCGGCTGGATCAGCAGTGTGCCCACCCTGAATAAGGCCTCTATTGTTGGCCGCAGGTGTGTGTTTGTGCATATCAGTGGTACTTGGCAGAGGGGAAGGGAGCAAAGCAGGGAGGGTAAGTGAACACCTTGAGTCAGCATGTGCAGGTGAGGGGTCAGAAGGGCAGCGATGGAGAAAACCTTCAGAGAACAAGATGGAGCCATTTGCTGCTGTGTAAAAGGCGGCAAAGATTTAACAAGCATGGAGGTTATAGGAAGCCAATGGAGCATTAATGGCGTGTTAAGCAAGAACCAGAGGAAAGAAGCATGGTGTCAATAATCTGTCGGCAAAACTATGGCAAGTATGATAGGTCAAAGTTGAACCTGAAAGGCACACAGCAGACTGCTTGACTGTTCACAAAATGGTCCTTTACCCCTTATGTGCATATGTCTGTTGTAAAATAATGATCTGCAGAAGTAGTCGGACACAAGGAATAGAAAGGGCAGAGAGAGGAAGTTTAGCACCAACCCGGGAAATCCAAGAAAACTGTACATTTCTGCAAACCACAGATTTATATGTCAATATGTAGAAAATACATTAAACTTGAATTTTCTTTACATTTCAACAACACTGTGGTCAATGTGTGGTTAGGTTTAGGCACAAAAATCACTTGGTTACAGTGAGGAAAAGCTCATGTTTTGGCTTAAAATACCAGGTTTTGGTGACCGAATCACGGCTGGAAACGTATCAATGTCTCAGTCAAAAACAATTACTTTTTGTGGCTATATCCCAGCATGAAATACAGCAATGTCTTGGTGAAAAGGAACAGTGTTTTTGCGGCACTACCCAGGCAGGAAATGCAGCAATGTGTCGGTAAAAAGCGACCACATTTTGTGGCACTATTCCAGCAGGAAACGTAGTGATGTTTCAGTGAATCCAAGCACTTTTTGTGGCCCTATCCAGGCAGGAAATGCAGCATTGTCTCGGTAAAAAGGAGCCGTGTTTTTGCGGCACTATCCAGGCAGGAAATGCAGCAAGGTCTTGGTAAAAAAACAACCTCTTTTTGTGGCATTATTTGAGCAGGAAACACAGTAATGTTGCGGTGAAACCAAACGCATTTTGTGGCACTATCCCAGCAGGAAATGTAGCAATGTCAAAGTCAAACCAAACACTTTTCAGGGCGCTGTCTCAGCAGGATATGCAGCAGTGTCTCGGTAAAAATCAACCCCTTTTTGTGGCACTATCTAGGCATTAAACACAGCAAAGTCTCTGTAAAAACAACCAGTTTTGGGGCCACTATCCCTGCAGGAATGCAGCAGTTTCAGTAAAAAACAATCCCTTTTCGTGGCACTATCCTTGCAGGAAATGCAGCAATGTCTTTCTAAAAAACTCACAACGAACAACCGGATTTGCTTGAACACTGGTCTGAAGCTTGGCATGTATCTTGTAGGTGTCATGCCATCCACCATCCCCTCTACCTCCTGAGGACAAAATCAACTCATATACTAGGCCACTTTAGAAACACTGATATAAAACATATGTAATGTACAAATGTAACAAACGTAATGTATCTGTGGTTGGCAGAAACATACATGCCAAGACTTTCCTCTGGCAACTGGGCTGGTAGCACATGGTGCCATATTTGCAGTTATGTTATGTTGGTTTTCAAGGTGCCTTAAAAAGTAAAGCTGATAAAAAGGCTATGTAAACAACCCTGCAGTGAAATATTACCGCCAAATATCTCAGTGTAAGTTACACCGAAATGTGTTGAAAAGTGTGCTGCTGAAACTTGGTATGGGCTGGCCTAAAGGAGGAGGAGGTGGTGGTGGTTAGGGGAGGGGGACTAATTTGAGAAGATGAGAGGTGACAGTCATCCTATCTGGCCAAACAGGTCTGGCACTGCTGCAGACACACACAGCCACACAAATACACAGACATAAAGTGCAGGCGCGCGCACACACACACACACACACACACACACACACACACAGGTAATTAAAGTGTTGGGTGACAGAGTGTCGCTTCCTTTGGCATCTCAGAGTTGGAGCCGCCATCGGACACTCTCTCTGGTTTTGCTTGTCTTTTTGATTTTATGTTTTCCAGGCGCAGTGTCTGGTTTGCTGGCTTGGCTGACGAGCTGGTTGACTGACAGCTGGACTAAATGTTTGTCTGGCTGCCTGACTGATCAGCCGACTAACTGACAAGCTGGCTGGCTCTTCTTTCTGTCTGTCTGGCTGCCTGTTTTTATGCGTCCACTGCTATGCCGTTCCTGCTTTGCTTGTCTGAGCATCTGTCTGGATGATTACTGTGATCATTATTATTCACATGTATCTATCTCACCTCTGTCAAAGAATTTAGAAAGCTGAGAGCAGAAAGTATGCTTCCTTAAAGGCTTAAGGATTTGTAGATTTTTTAATGGTGGAGGTTGTGCCAAGCCCCAACCTGAGCCAAGCCCTCGAGCCAGTGTATTCTCACATTTCAGCCACCAGGAATGGGCAAAGGTGAGACAAGAGGTAGATTCACTACAAAGAGTTGTGTGTGTGTGTGCACATTTGTGTGTGTTCAATTTGTAATCCAACCCTGCCAGATAGCTCCAGGGAGAAGGACATTCTCTGTTGTTGTTTCCCCTTTCCTGCATTCCTGCCTCCCCTTGACGTGTGGCACCAGAGAAGGTGAAGGAGAAGGAGGAGGTGGTGGAGGAGGAGGAGGGAGGAAGAGATGTAACAGGTTGTTTCATGCCAAACTGATCGCCTCCGTGCTCCCTCCCAGAAACGCATCACATTCATTCCAGCAGGCACCTGCTCTCATCAAGACTGAAAAAAAACCCCCACACACACACACAGACGCGTGCACACACACTTGGTCTGCGGTGTCTCCTTTGAGCCACCTTCCAACCACACTGCTCCGCTGTCAGGACTCAGAGCAAACAAGAGTCTGCCCTGCTCTGAAGTGAGAGCAACACTCTATTTTTGAGTACAGTGGATGATGATGAGGCCACACAGAAGCTTTGTGCCAAGCGCTCAGGGCTGGGGAAGCCAAGAATATACAAAATAAAAGCAGAGCGTGACAGCAGGAAAAGAAGGTATGCTCAGGTATTGTTTGGAGTTGAGCCTACTGTGTGTGTGCAGCGGATTCAGAAGTTTGTTACAAAGAGCAAAGTAACTCTGCTCCTGAGGGAAGCTCTACATCAGCCTGCCTGCACTGAATTCTAATATCAGCCACTTAAAGTATGTAAATACACTACATAAAACTGCAAATAGTATTCAAACTGTGTGCTGTGTAAAACTGTGCAGATGCTGTGTAACAGATGTGAGCAGATATGTGAAACAATATCAGCATTCCTGTTTGCAATATTGCAGCATTTATAATAAGGGCGGTAACCTTACTGAGGTCATTAATCCAAATCATAAAGGCTCAGAATCATTTAGAAGTCAAAAGCACGACAGCTAAAGATAAAAGTTCAAGAGTACTTGAGTTAAAAGGGGGGTAAGAGTCAAAACCAAGCAGACAGTTGGATCAGGCTTATCCAATAATCAAACCGCAGATTAAGCAGGCAGAAAGAAGGCTGAGAAGCTAGGTAAATGGAAACTAGACAATCTGGCACAGAGAGAGTGGAGATGGGCTGGTATGTACACCTCTGGATTAATCAGTGAAACTGGTAGCAGGTGAGTAAAGCGGGATTTCTACTTGTGCGTCAGCTCTATGCAGAGCCTACACCCATGGCCCACACAATTGTGAGCATTTGTACTTGTGCAGTGGTGTGACTATGTCCCTCTGTAGTTACACCTCCAAAATACTAGTCGACTGTAAACTTAAGTTGATTCAAACACACCCAAAACACACATTAAACACACATTAAACATGGCTTAATAGCGACAATTTCAAACACAAGTACACAAATCAGCTCCACTATAACTCGCAGCATTCACAGACAAAGCACTTGTCTTATGCTGAACACATTTTCCCCACAAATACAACATGCTAATGTTATTAGCACAAGCCTATGGCATTTTACATTTTTTCTTTACTCATATGAAGCCAGCACATACAGATCACATAAAAGTGATAAAAATACATATGAAGAACATAAAATGGGAGTAAGTTCCCAAGTTAAAGGCCCAGACACACCAAACTGACTTCACAGAGCTAGCAGTGAAACAAAGCCCCCCTGCTGCACAGTTTGATGTTGCTTTGATCATCTTGACACTAGTTAGCCAGTTAACACTTTAACCACACCCTCCAATGTTGAAAAATCAAAGTATATTTACTGTGTACCACTGAACAATATCACAACCCAGCATGAAACGTTTTTGCTGAAGAGCTCAATGGCTAAAGAAATATAATCTTACTTTATGTAACAAGTTTGTTTTGCTGTCAAGCCCTCTTGACTTAGCTTTTTGTTTACTTTCCTCACTTCCATTTCTTTTCTCATGCACTGAGCTGAACTGCCAATCACAGTGACTTCATTCACTGACCGGCTCCACCATCGCTGACACTGATGAAAAAGCCAAAGGGGGCCGACAAGGGGCAATAGTGCTGGACACACTACACCAACTAGGGCGACAGACGCTTACCAACGGCCTGACACTGACCGATAGCCAACCCGCAGCTTGATGTGTCAGGGCCTTAACACAGTTCCTGTTTCCACCAGAGCGAGGGAAGTTTGTTCCGCAGCTTGCCACTGTATTCATACCCTACATCTTAATGTAGGATGGTTCAAACAGCTGTGAAGGTGACTACAAACAAAGGTATACTTCATGACGGAGATGGAGTGCAGGGGGTCTGGTTTGAGAAAAGCCAGAAGAGTAGTGTGTGACGTAGAAAACAGGGCAGGTAACTGAACGAATGTTTAGAGTCTGGCTAAAGTCTTGAGACAAACTCCAAACACCAGACACCAAAACAACTTTTGATATTTTTAACATATTTGTTTATCAAACTTGTATTTCATTTTCGTACATTTAAACTAGAATCCCAACGAATTATTTTGATATTGGACAATTCTGCAGCACCAAATGTAACAGATGTCCAGTACAAATGCAGTGAGCGCTGGAATAACAGTAACCTTTATTTCATAGTTTCCCAACCTTTTTAGCTGGAGACTCTTAGAACGAAGGAATGTTTACTCATTGTCACAGACGCAGGTATCTATCAGTTGTTACCGCTTCAACCAAAAAGGGCTTTTTTTCATTTGAATACCTTTTAGAGGTCTGAAGAGGTGCTGATAACACAAAGGAAAACACAAAGTCTGAAAAAGTAGCACAATTTTGTGCAGCGGAAAACTGTTTTTTTTTATGCTTTCCTACCTGCTGTTTATTCTGGCTAAAATGTTGTTGACATTCTTATGTAAACAAAGATGCATGTAAACACAACGGGCAATATCATACGATATGAACGTGACCTTGATGATTTTGGCTGAACTCGATAAGTCGGTAACAGGATTATCGTGACTAGCCTATGGATTTGTGTTGATGTTGTTCTGAATCAGACGAGACCTTAGTATTTGTCCCGAACACACACACACACACACACACACACACACACACACACACACACACACACACACTCTCTCTCTTTCCATCCTTCTTGCTCTCTCTTTTAAGCCTCATTGCTTTGCTGTCAGGAGAAAAAAGTGATCAGAAGCTCATAAGAAGTGATCATGGCAAAGACTTCTCACACACACACACATCCATTTGCACATACACACACTATATAAACGTATGTTACAGTAATTAAGTCACACACATTAGACAGCTTGAGAGATCCACAGCTTGATGCCTTTTTGAAGCCACTCGAGAAGCAGGAGGACGTAATATGCGCACTTTTATGTTTGTTCACGTACGTGTGTGTGTGTGTGTGGCGCGCTCTTGTGTGCATCTCTTCTGTTAGCTAATTAAGGCAGAGCGTGTTGCAGGGGGTCAGCAGACCTGTGTGACGCGTCCCTGACATGATTGATTGTGACTGTCAGGGCTCTCAGCTGGGTGTCTCTCTGCGTCGGGCCCCGAATAAAGGATTACACAGGCCCTTGGTAACCTTGGCTGGCTTTGTGTGCCTGGGTCTCGCATCAAAGACCCGGCGGGAGACATTAGCATTTTTAATGAGCGGGCCGGGCCCCGTGCTGGCGCAGGATGCCTGATCACTTTCATCAGGACGAGACAGAGCTGAGACGGGAGGGTGGCATAAATGGAGTGCAAGAAACAACATACATGCAGGCAGCCAGACACATGAATATATACTTAAACTTCATGTCACAACACATGCAGTACTCGTTTTTTAAAAACTGTGCACCAGCAGCGGTGGCGTCCTTCCTCATCTTCAATGCACAATCTCCCTCTCTTTTTCCTTTCTGAAAGAGATGAACAAAGACATAAAGCTTCACATCTCTGTATGACTCAGTCCTCTCCCCCTCCTCTCTTCGCTGGAACCATGCTATTAAAGCCCCTTCTAGCAGACGTAAAGGCAGGATGAGGCCCATTTTGTTTAAGAAAATGCTCCGCGTTCAATTAAACGAAGACCTCCGAGTGGCCTTCAGAAAAGTTCTAATAAAAAAGACGGAGGGTGAGATTGCCTGACCGGCGCACACTTAATTCTTTAACCCACTTTTTTTTTCTTTTTTTTTTTTTTGAAGTGGTGGAGCCGTCTAAAACAAACGCCTCGCCATTCTTTGGGCCCAATAAGCATGAAACAGGCAGGAGTTGAAAAAAAGCCCAGCAGAAAAAAAAGTGAGTCAACTTGGCCCGTGAAGAAGGAAAACGCAGAGAGGGAAAGAAGTGCCATATCGCCTTGAGAGGAGGATATATGTTCAAAAACTGAGCAGCACACACAAAAACAACCCTTGGTGCCCAACTGTATTTGTACATTTGCTCCTGAAACCAGCACCAGAACCTCTAGGAAATAATGAATAAATGCATGCCTCCCACCTTCTCTCTGGCTGAATATTGAGAAAGTAGCAACGGGGGCAAACATATGCCATTTGCGCCGTGTGACAGGCACATTAAATCTTCATCACAGGAAAAAGCCCCTTTATTGGCAGCTGTAGTTTCAACACGATGCCAAGAAGAGCCAGAGGACAAAACAATGGCGGAAAATAAGAGAAGAAGAAACAAAAGCCACAAAACTGATGATAACGACAGCAGCTACGAGGAAACAGGAAGTCGAATTATGAATAAGAGGAATAGTAGATCAAATTCAAATCCAGTTAGGTAACACCATCAGTCTATCAGTCTTTGATGTTTCCTTTTTGCTCTCTGCTGCGTGCTATCATCACAGACTCCTTGCAAGCACATGACAGCTTGGAATAAACCCCAAACTGCAGAAACAGTTGCTCCAGTGCCTGAGATGCAAATTCGCCACAATAGCGGAGATAGCGGCTAAATCTCTGCCTGTGAATAGCCTGGCGAGAGACTTCCAAGACTTAATATCCCTTCAGAAGTCTATTATCTCTGCCTGGCAACTTGCATCTCAACAAAACACACAATCCCAAACACGCTGAACTTTAAAGTAAACTGCAATCCTTGCATCTGGCACTTTTAAATAAGTAAACCTTATCAGCAGCTCGACCTAGTAAAACAAAGATGCCTGTTTATATGTTTTTATGAATGTTATTTTCCCCCCCTTTCCTTTCTTTTGGTGTATCTTCCACACACACACCTCCCCCAGTTTTTCCTTTGAGGATGACGTTTGGATATGGACATCGTTTGATGTGACTCATCAAAGCAGAGATCGGGGTGTGACAGGAGCGTCTCCCGATGTTTCCCTCGCTCTCCCGCTGTCAGCCGAGCGGACACACAGTCAGGAGCCGGGAGGTGACCACTGGAAACTTTTCATTTGATCAACTGATAGGCACATACAGGCCCTCTCTTCAGCTCAGTTCAAAACAGAAATCAAAGATATAGACGTGGCGGGATGCATATGCAGAGAAAGGTTCCCTGATGGGCTCCACTCCGTGAGAGGAACATAAAGGTGCAAAGGACATGAAGGTGTGTCAAAGCTGTGTGTATGTAGTGGTCTTTTCACGACATCTGCACTGGTCTGCACTCTCTCCTGAGAGAAGATAGAGAGAGATGAAATGAGAACAAACAAGTGCCGGAGAAGAGAAGCGGCTCTCAGCAGTATCCTGCCTTTTGGACTTTAAAGAGCAGGAAAGAGACTGCTCGGCCTTTCTCGCCTGCTAGCTCCAACAGATAAGGAGAGACACACCAAAAGGAACATGAGGGACAGAAAGAGAGAGGAAAATAAACTCACGAGTCTGTGCGAGATGATAACAGTTGTGAAAAAACCCCCAGAACCATTAATCTGTCAAGAATCCATGACGGTAATTATGAGCAATATTTGTGTTGAATCAGTGTGAGAAATCAAAGATGCTGTTTCAAGACTTCCTGGAAAGACTGAAGCCCCTTTCCCACTGGACGGTGACCCACCAACACCCATTTACATCTGGCGTTTGTCTTTAGTGGGAAAGGTTGGGGTTGGCATTCATTAACAATACAAAGGACTCTGCAATAGCTCCGATCAGCTTCAATCATCAATGATGGAAATGAGACATCCGGGACGACACAATAATTTTCGCCCCTTTTCTGGTGTGACCATCGAACATCTCTCCAAAGTAGTTGGCACCAAGCATAGCCTGTAAAGATAGACACAACAGCCCCCCAAAAGTGAAGCTAAAAGATGGTGGCTCCTCCCTGCCCTCTGGTGGCTGGCTGCAGTATAGGTCATAAACCCCGCCCCCTCCATGTTAGCGGATGGGACATGGGCCAAACTAAAGTAGACGTCAAATACATTTTATTTTGCCTGAAGATGATGTCTGTCATTTAAGGTAGTTCTTATCACACTGATGCATGTTCAAGGTTATTGACAGCTGTGTGTGCCAATCAGTGTGCTCGTGATCAATGGGTCATGATTGTTTGGATGGCCAAACGGGAAGTCGATACCTTTGAGATCACTTGCAGACTCTGGCTCCACCTGATGTCACCAGCGCAAAATGGCAGCAGTGGCATCCAGGATATTTCGGCTTCATTTTTGTACCGGGGAGGAAGAGGGGATGCATCGTCCTTCTTCATGTATAGTCATTAGCCCTTTTTAGATAGGAATTGTGCAAATTTGCAGGAAAGCCCAATCAGTCTTTTTTCAGCATTGGCAGTATAAAAACAAAATCGGGGAGTGCAGCAAAATGCCGCCTACCTACTTTTGAATGCGCCTTTTTCGGGGCTATGGGGGGCGTGAGCAAGTAACAAAACGTGTGGCTCAGCGTGTGACGTAAACAGTGACGTGGGAGGGAAGCCGCAGCTAGTCAGGCGGCAATTCTCTCACAAGTTGGCCCATCCTTCACTGTCCACGTCATCTGACGGTTAATGGCCTCTTCCTTTGCGAGGGCAAGGAGGGTGCGCAATTCCTTGTCTCCCCAGTTGCTCATCTTTACAGTGTCTGCCAGGTTTGCGTTTCCCTCTTGCTACTGCTGCTCGCTAACTCCTGCTATCAGCTGTTTCCTGTTTATCCACCGCCAGTGGGTCGCATGTGCAGCGTCATCAACAGCTCCTCCCACAAGTCATCAACAGCCCCTCCCATTGTGGAAGGCCGCCTCGGTCTGTTTAAACTAAAAGGGTTCCGCCAATATGACTACCCTACGAGGCGGAAAATTGGGCACCTTGGATCAACTTCTCCATGGAACACCACATGTGTCAGGCGAGCAGTTCCTTTGGACTAGGTAGGCGTCATCTTGGCGTCCAGTATTTAGTTATTATTATACATCTATGGTGACGATATATGAAAAGTCAGGGAATCACAAAAGTTGTTTTAATTCATTCTGTGGAACATGAATGTCTGTACAAAGTTTCATGGCATCCAATAGTTGAGTCTGGTGGAACGACCTACAGACTGACACTGCCATCCACAGAGCCGTGCTACTCGCATGGCAAAAAAAGCTGATAGGGTTTAAATGAATACACCTGTCTTCAATCCATTTCGGAAGCTGTTTACTACATGCCAAACATTCAACTGTCTTCCTCCGAAGGGAAGAAGTTGAGCCGAGCAACATCATGCTCCGACCAGTTGTCTGTTTTGCCACATCAAAGGCAAATCCCCGCTTTAATAAACGGTGCCGCACGGCTTCACCCGCTGCTATGCAGTTAATGTGGCTGGTGTGATGGTTTGTAATGGCAGCAGCGATAGGTTGGCAGGCGGCGCAAGGGCAACTTTAGCTAGTTGAGCTAAAGTGGTGAAATGACTGCAGAGTCTACAGCTGCAGTTCAAAGCATATCAGCGTTTGAATCTTAACAAGAAGGAAAAAAGGCCCCTGTGCATAGGGAGAGAGGGCAGAGCCTGGCTTAGATCTTCAACCTTTGTGCACACACACACACACATACACACAAAGTCACGGCTCAGGCAAACACATACACTGACATCAAAACATAAACATTAAAGGGCACACAGACAATCACATCAAGACACACAGCAAGAGCCACAAGAGTGCTGACACACAAATGTACAAAAAGAAAACAAGCTCATACGCACACATCAAGAAATCACCAAACACACACACACACACGCACACACACACACACGGCATGAGTCCTGTGTCCCTGGCTGGCCAGCTGTGGGAGGTCACACAGACATGACAGTTCTGCTATCAGGCCAGCATTAAGGCCTGCCGCTTTAAACACAGCCTTTTGAAGTCACACCAAAGTCAGACACTAGGATCTCTCATCTCCCATCTCCCTTTTAACACTGCAGTGCCGACATTTCATTCTGCCCCCCTTTTCATGCTCACAGCTTTGAATTCTGCCTTTTAAAGGACTAATTTTAACTTCTTCAAGGCTGGAAAAACAGGCAAAGGCGTGTCGTTAGGATTCTTCCGCTTGACATGCTTCTTTCTCAGCCAAGTAACGAGCGTTCAAACGTAGCCAGGGTCCACCAAAGTAACGGCGTGCCTCTGATGTTCAGTGTCAGCCGGCTGATAAACGGAGCATTGCGCCTTTGACAGGTTTTGCACATCAGCTTTTATCTTGAAGGTATTATGTTTAAATTATTGTGAAAATGACCACAATGCCACACATCACAAGAAATTATCCTCACAGAACGTCTCACAAAAGTGAAACTGCGTATTATTTTAATGATGGATTACTCCTCCTCACCATGTGCTTCATCCTTCTGTTATGAAGTTACAATCATCAAAACCTTGTTGTTTCTTCTTTAACTTCAGTTGTTTAGTCACAAACAGAGTCCTTAAACCAAAACGACAAGTTCATATTGGTTCTGTTTGTGTCAGAACCAATGTGACTCATTTGGGCAAATGGTGATCTGGCATCCTCATTGGTAGAACAAACAGCAGTATTTTTTACTGTAAAGCAACTAAAGGCCCGATCACACCAGCATTTAAAACAGCAACATTTCAGAGCAAATTTCCATGAATTCTGTGCATAAAGCCCCGTTTCCACCAAACGCTTTCAGTATGGTACCTTTAGAACCGAAAGTAACCCTTCAGACATGGTACCTAGACCCTAGTGTTTCCACTGCAAACAGTACTCTTAGATGTGGGTGGGGCTGTTGTCACTCACTGCTCCGTCCAGCACTCACTGTATTTCCTCAAAGATGGAATGTCTGCACTTTGTTTATTGTCTGCAGAATGAGGCTGCACGCCAACATTATCAGAACAAAATTGGACAGGCTGCAGTGAGAGTCTCTCCCCTGACTGCCAGCGACTTTTAAGGTGGAACGTTTACTTGTAATGTTACTCAATGCATGAGTTGATGACGTGAATCCGTCAGCACACCTTAAACGTCACTGTGACAACTTTGACCATTACTTTAGTTTTTATATGACATACACTTTTAGTAATGAGTGGAGAAAAAAAAGTGTTATGGAGCGTCGTTCCTGTGGGCTACGGCAACACTAAACCCCTGAGCTTGCCTGAGAAGGCATAAAAGCACAAACCCGCTATTTGTAAATATCCCATGGAGAGAGACTCTCACTGCAGCCTGTTTTATTTTGTTCTGAAAATGTTGGCGTGCAGCCTCGTTCTGTGGAAGATAAACGAGGTGCATACTTTGCATCTGTGTCACCGGTAATGAGGAAATACAGTGAGTGCTGGATGGAGCAGTGAGTGACAACAACCCCGCCCACATTTAAGAGTACTGTTTGTGGTGGAAACGCTGGATGGACCTAGGGTGTAGGTGCCATGTCTGAAGGGTTGTTTTGGTTCCAAAGGTACCATACCGAAAGTGTTTGGTGGAAACGGGGCTTAAACGTTCCACCTAAAAAGTCACCGGCAGTCAGCTCAGTGATTGAGTTTTTTTTCTCAGCCTACAGTTTAGAAGCAGCAAAACATCCTTTGTTTTTATAGTCATCATTTACTAATGTAAAACTTGCCACGGTATGAACAGTGGTTGCAAAACCAGCCACAACTCAGCCCTGAGCAGAGTGACCGTCCTCTATTGACCAATCAGCAGACTGCAGTGTTCACATCTCCACCATTTAGTGCCAGATCTGTGTGCTAGGTACCCCAACAGAGGGGGGACCAAACATGTGGACGCTACAGAACGGTTCCATTGGTACCATCCACAACTTTTCACAGTGGAAACGGAAAAAGCAGACTACAGCTCTACCTCCTGAGCCACAGCTGCTTGTGGTAGAAGAATGCTAGAGGCTAGTGGCTTTTTGTAATCATTTTTCAACGACAGTAAAGCTTTTTCGCTCACTGCTTTTGTGTCGTGGAACTCTATGCGCCTTGTGTTTTTGCAGGAGTTGAAAAAAATTGGACTCAAAACAAAAAAAGTTCCTGACGTCCTTTGTCATTTTTATTCCCATTGCCCAGTCGTTAAAATTGTTGGATTCAACCAACAAGGCTGTGCAGTGAGCATTGCATTTCGCAACCTGCTAAAAGCGCTCTGTCTGATCGAGGACAGTTCCCATAAACAGAAGAACATATATAGATATACAGTATGTGTTTACTTAAATCAGTTCATCCACCCTGGTAGAATAACATCCTTGTCTAATTCTGAAGCCCACTCTGGTGGAAGGCGCCGTGTTTCACGGAAACTCAAAATAAGTGATGACAGGCTGAGTTTGAGGTGCTGAAAAGTGGTCATCACAGACCATGGTGAGAACCCCCCACCGTTTGCTTTTGGGTTGGAACATATAACTTGTTTTGGTGTGTATAACCCCCCCCCCCCCCCCCCCACACACACACACACACNGCTGCCTACTGGGTAATTGGGTTTTATCCTCTCATTTTATCAGGCCTTGTTTTGGATTACAGCTATACAACACACACACACACACATACACACACACACACTCATACACCCCTCCACAGCCCTCCTCTGTAGCTGACCCAGTCTAATTTTTCTGTTTACTCCACTCAGTGTTTCGCAGTTGAACAGATCAAACGCGCTGCTAAGCTGTGGGTTTGTTTACTCCGGCTCTGACCCACGCCCAGCCAGGGACGCGCAAGCACTGCAGCTCTTTTTCCACATTTGGCATTTTTTGCTTTTCATCTGGATCACAGCCTTCTCCTCCCTCCCTTCCCTCATTCCAACTTCTGATGACTCCCCCTGCCCTCTTTGCCCCTGAAAAGTTTTATTCAGCAGACACCCAAGGTTTTTGTACGTCTCCGTTTTCTGTACGCACCTAAATTCAATCGATCGATTACCCGGTTTTGCTTCTTCTCTCCTGAACCTGTGGAGCTTTCATCCGCAGTCACACTCTGCATGACTTCTTTCATCACATTTATGAAGTGTTTTTTTTTTCTTTGACTCACACCCTCTCCTTGATTTTTCCCTGCCTTCTCACACGTTCCCTGTTATCCTTTCTAATTCTCTCCTTTGAAACAATTCTCCTCTCTTTGTGTGCTCTCCCAGTCACGCACACGCACACCCGCTCCCTCGCAAGCAAATGCACTCACATGCATGCTCACACGTATGCTGATGCAGGCTGTGTGTGATGTGAAGCCAGGTCCGTTCCTTTCCCAGGCAGGCCAGCAGGAGCGAGGACCCCCGGCTCACACATATTCACCTCCCTCCCTGGCTCTTTCTTTATCCTTCCTCCCTTTCTTATTTCTTTCCAACAAGGTAAAGGCTGAGGACGGAGAGATGATATCATTCACAGGGAGAACAGGGAGGACGTAGAACCAGAAGTGGTAATTGTGTTGGACCGTGTGGTAACAAAGAAATGATTTTGACTGCGGCCTTCAATGTCCTCCATCTTTAAAGCTTCCCAGCATGGATCCGTTTCAGCTGTGGTCTAATCCTTGGATACAGGATTGAGACGGGTTTGTTCTCGTGGTTTCTACAGCTCGAAAGAAAGAGAGGTTGTTTTTTGTTTCATTTGACTGTCAGATAATTTGGATAATTTTAACTCCCTGCACACCTCTCATGTCTTCATATCAAGACTGCAGATATGAAAATGTTTCAGCTAAACTAATATTGGTAACCAAGTAGGATATTTTCGCTATTTGATACTGCACCAATTATTAACTCATGTATCATGTTTAAATTGTAGTGTTTTAAAGGGAAAGTTCACCCCAAAATCACAAATACATATTTTCCTTTCTTACCTGTGGTGCTGTTCATCAGTCTAGGTTGTTTTGGTGTGAGGTACCGAGTGTTGGAGGTGTCATGGTAGAAATATCTGCCTTCTCTCCAGTATAATGAAAGTAGATTGCACTTGGCTTGTGGTGCTCAAAGCTGAAAAACAAACAAACATACATTTGAAAAACTTAATGTCTCTTTCCAGAAATCATGACCTGGTTACTGAAGATTATCCACAGACCTTATTGTGAGCAGTTTCATGTAGGAACTATTTTTTTTCTAGTAAACTACACCTGCTAACTGTATCACCATACAGAAGGAAGCGTGCATCTACTGCTAGCTCACCTAGCACCACTGAGCTAGCTAATGCTACAGCTCAGCTGCACCCTACTTTCATAAACTTTAAAAATAGCCGTATGTAAAAGTTCATTCTTGACTTTGAAAAGATAAGTTTGACAATATTAATGTTATTAAAAGTTATATTAACTGGACTCCCAACATACACCACGCATGTGGTGAGGGGGGACATGACAGTTGAGCAAACTATACTCCATCAAGCCAGACTGTTGGTTGAGAGCTACAAAAAAAGCAAGCAAGTGGACCCTGAGTTACCTTGATATTTCCTCCTCCCCATTATCATCGTCAGCATGTTCTTTTTCGAGTCCGGTCTCACTCCGAAGTCGTCAAAATCTGGTGCTTGGGCAGTGACTTGCGCCCAGCAGTGTCAGGGGGAAATGCAGTGGGACAAGGACGAAGGTTAAGGTGACGAAAGTGCGACTGTGGCAGGCGGGAGGGGTGGTGGATGGGTCTAACAAACACCAATTTTCACCCCAGAGAGCGATGTTCATGTCCAGTAAGATTCTAAAGCCAAACCCTGTTCTTTTTTCCTAAACCGAACTTCGTGCTTTTATTGCCTAAACCCAACCATGTGTGTTTGTTGTTGAAGGAAAAAAAACGTCAACACGTGGTGTTGTACCAACGAAGTGCATTTATTTTGAAAGAGACTTATGGAAACGTTAAATTTCCTGTGAAAACAGAAGTGTATTTTGAAAGAAGACAATGCATGTAACAGGCAGAACTTGACACGGCGTCCCAGAACAACAACAACCAATGCACCCAGGGTACCTTTCACGTCGTATGTGGACATGGAAAGTCCATGACCAAACGTCCGTATGTGACGAGGTCAGAGTGACAATGTGTTGTCTTTTTCTAACTGTTAGCATAAATCAAACAAAGATTTCACCCAATGTGTGAACCAGCCTGTAGCTACTGTAAAATATTGGGCTAAAAGATATGTCATTTCGTATAGCACTTTAACACTACATGTCACATTCACCCATTCACACACACATTCACACAGTGGTTGCTGAGGCTACAGTACAAGCTGCCACCTGCTACTCAGTTCATACACATTCACACATCCATCAGGAGCAATTTGGGGTTCAGAATCTTGCCCAAGGATGCTTCAATGTGCGGACCGGAGGAGCACTAATCTTCCGATTAATGGACGACCCGCTCTACCTCCTGAACCACAGCTGCCCCTAATAATGCTTTATTTTACAGGCCTGTAATCTCCTGATTTCCAAGAAGTTTCCTGGAAAGAACTACATAATTCACCAGCAAATAAAGAGAAAATTGGAATTTCCTCAAAAGAACGTCTCCATACAAACCAGAGGTTCTGAAACTTGTTCTGTCTTGCCCCCTTTAGAAGCTGAAAAAAATGCTCACTCCACCCTGACAATTTTTTATGAGTCATTAACAATAATTGGGAAAACAACTAAGAGATCCATTTTAATTGTATTGAAATAAAGGTCAGTATGTTAGCATCTGTGAAACAAAGCATTACTGAGATTAGTCATGGGATAATACTAAAACTTCATATCCTGATTATCCTGGCCAAAGCAACTGAAATTCATGATATTATCCCAGCAATCATCAAAGTATGTTTAACTCTTAAATCAGCACTGAAACATAATGGAATCACTTTACCCTACATATTGTTAAGAAAATATAAGCAGCTAATTATTGTATCAACCTGGTAGCCCAGCAGTCTCTTTAGCCCTGTTTCCACCAAACACTTTCGGTATGGTACCTTTGGAACCAAAAGTAACCCTTCAGGCATGGTACCGAGACCCTAAGTTTTCCACTGCAAACAGTACCCTTAGATGTGGGCGGGGTTGTTGTCACTCACTGCTCCGTATTTCCTCATTACCAGTGACACAGATGGAAGTCTGCACCTCGTTTATCGTCCACAGAATGGGGTTGCAGTCCAACATGTTCCTAACAAAATAAAACAGGCTGCAGTGAGAGTGTCTCTCCATGGGATATTTAAAAATAGCGGGTTTGTGCATTTAGTCCTTCTCGGGCAAGCTCAGGGGTTTAGTGCTGCTGGAGCCCACAGGAACGCAACGTATTTTTTTCCTCTATATAAACACTTAAAGATCCACTCATTACTAAAAGTCTATGTCATATAGAGTATGTCACAGTGAAATTTAAGGTGTGTTGATGGATTCACGTCATCAACTCGTGCATTGAGTAACATTACAAATTAACGTTCCACCTTAAAAGTCACCGGCAGTCGGCCCAGTGAATTAAGTTATTTTTTTCTCCGACTCCAGCTGCTGCAAAAGGCAGCAAAAACATCCTTTCATTTTATAGTTACATTTTACTAATAAAACTCTCCACAGTATGGACAGTGGTTACATGAGCCTCAAAACCAGCCACAACTCAGCCCCGAGCAGAGTGACCGTCCTCTATTGACCAATCAACAGACTGCAGTGTTCACAGCTCCACCTTTTAGTACCAGATCTGTCTGCTAGGTACCCCAACAGAGGGGGGACCAAACATGGGGACGGTACAGAGCGGTTCCATTGGTACCATCCACAACTTTTCACAGTGGAGATGGAAAAAAATTACCAAACTGAGCTGAACCATACCGTACTGCTTGGTGGAAACAGGGTTTGTGGGTGCTGCTGGACACCATATTCAGGATGATCCCAGTAATGGCAGTCAACATGATCAACTTACTTTTTTTATTGACATGTGCGATAAAATTATATATCATCCCATCCCTAACTGAGATGATCTGTCCTGATAAAATACTTGTTACAGTTAATTTCAGCCTATCACATTTAGTCATTGGCCCTGCATTGTGGCCTTTTAGTGTTTTTTGGGGGGGTGCACATGTAAAACAGCTCATTACCCAGAGGGCTTTGGAGTTATGTGGGTGTTAGTTGTATCTAACAGACTGAAGGGGTGGGGGGGCTGTGGTTTGGTGTTTCACGTGGTTCACAGCCTGACTTTACTACATACTGTAGTGAATTCACAGAGCCCAGAGGCATCATGTTAATATGCTCCCACACAGTTACAACCAACAAGAAACCTGATCCAGGACATTGGAGATACACTGTAGACTATTACAAAGGAAATATGATAGATTTGTAATATGAGAACGTGTCCTTGAATTCTGTTCATACTTCTGTGAAGGAAAAAGCTCACCTCTCTGATTTGAAACTAAAGAGGAGTGTGAGGCTGATTTGTTGTGATCCCGCTGTGTTTATCCGTTTCTGGTTCACGTCGAGGGGGCATGAGAGCATCCATATTGTTTCATAATCAGTGGGATGTTTAGATTGTAGATGCAGGTTGGAGCAAAGAGAGGCCAGACCCACCATCTCTGCATGCAGCACCCCAAACAAGAACCACATGTCCCAGTCCTGGTTCTTTAATTCTCTCTTTCTCTCTTATACCCCACTTCCCTCTCTCCGCCCCATCCTCATGCTGCAGACCCTCTCCAACCCCTCACCCTGGGAAAAAACGTGGAAGCTCAAAGATTCAAAAACACATGTGGTTAGCCATAAAACTTCACATGCACTCTGTGTACCCTAACCCCCCTCAATCCCCACGCTCCCATCCCCTCCAACCGCTCAGCCCACTGAGCGACGCACACATCGACCTACAAGGAGGAGAGAATTCAGGGGAGACGTGGAAACAATGGGACGAGAGGAAGCAACATCAGGCAACAATCTGAGCTGTCTGTGGTGGGGAGCACAAACAAAGAAATTTGGGGGGTTGGTGGTGGGACAATGGCGACAGTCAGAAAGAAGGTGACTGCAGGCTACCATTCCTGCACGGGCCCAGAACAATGCCTATCCTGTGGCTTGGTGGGGCTGCACTGTGCACTAGGTGAAATTTAAGACAAACGTAAACACCAAAGGAGCACAATGGCACTCACTCTCTTTACAAAAGATGCTTTTCCTTCAGCTGCAGGGAGGATGCACACAGAATCCCCCGGCGCGGCCCGACCAGCTATCATACCTCACGTCCTCAGCGCCCTTTTAGCAGCACAGCATCCGACACCGCCGCACTGCACCGGTGGCAGATTGGGTTTCTGGCCCTCAACGTCAAAAATCCTGTCTTCTTCATTTCCCAAAGCATTTGTGAGATACATAATCTCTTCAAATTCTTGCCATGTGATTAGGGAGGGAAATATAATGCCTTTTCTTTCTGTCAGTCCTTTTTAGTGGAAAAAAAAAAAGCTGGAAGATTTGTTTCAGCCTTCAAATGTTTTGGTCACATATGTTGGTCATTAAATCACCAGGCGCTTGTCCTCTAAAAACAACACCAATGCAATGTATTGTTCCAAGTTTATAGACATAGAATATCTTCTCTAACAGTACTCTGAGTTACCTCACTCTCCTATAATGCATATCTAAATGATGCCTATGTTCCACTCTTAAGTAATACTAACTATGAACAGCCTGTAAAAGCTACAAGAATAACCCTGTTAATTTCTTTTTGAAGTTCTGGTTCGTCTTGGCCAAGCAGCTGTCATCTAAACATGTCAGCAAATTTGGAATTGAAGGCGCGAGAGTCTGTCATTGGTTAAAGCCGAGTATCAGGCAGTATAAAGTCACGTGAGTGGTCACATGGTGGGGGGATCAGCTACCACAGTGGCGCCTGGCCAGGTTCCAGACGAGGCCCCCTGGTTGACCACAGTCCCATGGCTGTCTGGGTCGATGCCTGTGTGGAACAACTTGCACGGCTGATCCAGGTTCCAAATGAAGGGGTTCAGGACCCAAAATTGGGGGTCTCACTCTCTCGTATCCGTCTATGGTGGAATGATTGGAGTGTATTTAAATGAGGCTGAGGTTGTCGCGGTGAGAGACAGTGAGCAGAGTTTTTTCCCATGGCCTCTTTGCTCAGCTGTGCTCTGGTTTGATGTTTTAGACTCTACATTCACCTACATTGCGTTTTGTGATAAAATCCTTCATCTCTCAGGTTATTTGCACCTACAGAAAACTGAATCTCCATTGCTTTGAAGTGGATTCTCTTTGAAGGGAGTCAAGGTCACGTCTTTTGTACTATAATAACCCATTTTGGAAAGCATAGTAATGACTGCATATGGACGTCAAAGCCTTGTCTCCACCAATCAAAGCGCATCTGTGTGATCCCGGTTCCACTTCCTGTTTAGGTTCCTGTGTGCTGTTGTTCACAGTCAGAGCCTTTGATCTTGCCTCATGTGGGCGGGACAGGTAGCAGCCGTTGGATATCATCGGGGGAAACAATAGCCGGCAGAGATGTGGACATAAGGGTGGGGGTGAGGTGGCAGGTTGGCACAAAGTCGTGCCAATTCATTACGTCCACAGCTGATTTCTTAAAGTGGTGAACAATCAGTGGCTCAGGTAGCTGTCAGTACTGGTTTTACAAGACGTGTAACACACAGGGTTCACACACATTTTAACCAGTGAATTTTCCCATACCATATTTTACCCCATTCACATGGGTTTGGTTAAGTAGTTAGATATGGGTTGGCCTATAAAGTGACAAATGCAACTCTAACTAAAGTTCAGTCAGGAAGACAACACTTTTCATGCTCGCACTGTAAGTTTCTTTCTCACCCTGCCATTCACTCCTTGCATGCATGCTCACCCACTATCTCTAGGTGTCATTGTCCGGGTCTGTCAATTGAGTGATCAGCTAATTTACAATCAACCAGTATCACAGCAACACACCTCTGTCAGCCTATCATCTTACTGCTCCTCATTTTAAATCTAGATCTTTCTTGCTGCCATCGTGTGCGTCCTCCACCTCCCCATCACCACCAAGTCTTTACGGATTCATCAGCCTCATCCAGCTCAGCAGTCAGCACATCTGCTGCTCAGATGTCCTTCAATCTGAAAATATCTCCCTCTGGTGCCCAAGCGCCAGAGACTTCTGTTAAATCTTAATCAGCATAAATCATCTGTTAATCTGTACACTCATATTTCATATTAAATATTATCTTTACTTCATTCTTCTGTCTCTCCTGATTGAACTGCTAGTGCTTGCTGACTTTACCCACTTGTTCGACATTCCCAACGCTAACTACCTGGCCAATAGACCAGACTGGCACATATGGGTACTTCTCAAAACGTCAAGGCCACGCCCCTTTTTGGAAGATAGAAAATCAAAGATCCTGTAGATGTCAATGCATTATGATGTGTGTTTGGGTAATAATTTTGACAAGTTGGATGTATTAAGAGACCTGGATACAGCACTGGCAGCGGGGCCAAAACTGCTCTTTTTACACAGTATAAATTTACACAAATAATTGCCGCTGCTTCCTCATCACTGGGTCCATAGAGCAGGTGCACTGGAGACTGAAGCCTGCCAAGCACGGCCGAGCACAGCTGAGCGGCCAACTTCTGCCAGCTGGACAGCCACCTTCCACTTTAGCACTGCGTAAACTTGAATGGGGATAATAATAGAATTATTCTTGTGGCCCCTATAGACTTTCCAAATGTTATTGGACCAAGTGGATTCAATGTTGATAGTGAAACAAGTCACTGATTTATAGACGTCTCTTTCCCAATGTCAGTCTACGGGAAAAAAGTATTTTTGGGCCCAATGGCACCACATGACGGACCCTGGAAATTGCAGTACCACTGTTTGGCCACTACGAAAATTAACTTCAAAGCCTGCCGCACTTCCTGGGGGCCTGGTTTCTATGCATTTATTTCTTGTTAAACAAACATTTGGGTTTTTTTTTAGGCATGTCTTATACAAGTTGTGACCTTGCCTGAACCTGAGGGTTCATGATGACTTAATAAATTACGGTTGATCGCTGTCATGTCCCATCAGTTTTCCTCATCCAAGTGGATCAGTGACCCAACGAGGGCGTGGCCTTGGCGATGATGCAATGGTGTGAAACTAGTCTGGTGTAATTGTATCACAGGATAATAGTGATGTGTCAACTGTTTAAGTACGGAGTGCAGTACTAGGTTTTGAATTAGTAATACAGGGAATGTATTTCATGTGATATTAGACATGTTTGTGATTTTTATGCACAAATTTTAGCTTGAACAAAACTTTTCCGAAACATTCTCTTAATTCCAAACAATTTCCACGCAGCACAGCCATGGAGGACCCAAATGCAGGACAGCCGGCAGGTGGATTCAGAAAAGATACTAAAGAAAGCAGGCTTACAGGCAGGTGAGATGAATACCAGGTGGCAGGAACAATCAGCAGGAAAATCCAAAAACGCAGGGAAAACACAAGGGAACACGATCAGGTGATCCACTGAAGAACAAAGGAACTGAGCAGGTATGAGTAGGGGACACTAACTGGGCAAGTGAGAACAGGTGAGTTGACTGCAGGACTAGTGAGGGACAGGTGAAACTAATCAGGGCAGGCAAACAATCTAAACTGGTGGGGAAACACACAGACAGGAAGTGATGTGACCTAAACCGAGAGGAGATATGAGTAACAATATAAAACAGGAAACTCAAAGCATGTAGAAGAATAGAATTAAACATTTTTTTTCTTTTCCCATAACAGCTTAATCCAGCCACGCATCACGTGACATATTTAACTCTAGCCATATGATAACAGGTAGCCATGGAAACTAAGCATAATCTATATGCTTATTAATTCTGTGAGACACAGCTGAAAGCTGTACAAATCTGTACGTAGATCTTAAGTTGATGTTATTTTGTCGGACTAATATTGCCTTTTCTTTTTCACTTCTTTGCCGAAGGAAAACAAAGAGGTGGGCGGTAAATCAGAAGCACAGAACAAGATAAATAATATTCTCTAACCTTATGACATAAGATGGAAGTCTTACAGATATACACAAATAAACTCCTCTTTGTCAGCGCACTTTCTGGTGACCCTCAAATGCCCCCAAATCTTAATACCCACCCAAAAAGCACCTACGTGCTTGAATAGCAGTCTACAGTCTACCTAGCCCAGTGTACTCTTCAAAAAGATGACCCCATCTAAAATAGCCCTCTGCACAAAGATGGGTTCACAAGGCCTTCTGACAGTGGAGCGCCGCTGAGTGAGAGCCTCTTAGTTCTAAAGAGTCCAAAGGATGGCCTTCAAGTGTATGCACTGACCTTTGCTGATGAAAGGGCTGAAAATGGTATTTTAACAATATCATGATGCCCTTTCAATATGAAAGGCAGCATAAGCAACACTCTTAGCCAATGAAACTTAAAAAGAGAGAGGGTGGCAGAGGAGCGCCGTGTGCAAAATGTGTGTGAAGATATCGGTGTGCATGTGTGTGAAGCTATAAGCTATTACATATTTAAATTAAAGAAGGTAGCATGTAAGGTAGCCTGGTGTACACTATGATCCTGGCTTTCTTTACATCATACGCACCTGTGGGTCTCAGCTGATACTGCGCTGACGTAGAGCTTGACAAAGGCTGGATGAAATTAATTTTATGATCTGTGTTTGATATTAAAGTATAATGCTGGTGTTATTCTACTTTTTTAATTGTCAACAAATCCAATGAAAGGACAAACTAAAAGGACCTGATCCTCTGAAGGTATACTTCCCAGGAGCTGTCGGTGTTTCGTCTCGTCACTATATGTGCTTTTTTTCATCAATGTATCCATGATTTTCATAGCTTCCTCTTGGATACCTGCTGCTTACAGTCCTTTTTATGAAGTCTCGCCCTGCCCAGGACCATTGTGAACACAGCAATTATGAATACTTATTTTTAGGATAATCCTGCATAGTATACCTTAAACAAGTATTGTCTTTGTAGCCGAAGCCTGGTACAGATTATTCCTCTGGACCTTTACTATACGTTGTTGTCCAGAAACTAAAAACACATTAATGAGCCATGTTGTTGCTATCTGTGTATTAATCCCCAGCTGAAAATAGTCCCCAACAAACCTACCCTTCAGTCCTGCTTTAGTAACATCTGTTAACAACTACAGTATCCAGCTGTTCTAGGAAGTTACCGAGCCTCCTCTTGTTGACACTGTGAAAAGCTGTTTGACTTTTTGACTGTAAATGATCAGTGATCTGAGAACACTGGCCAGATTTACTGCCTCTAGTTTCATTCATGAGATAATGTACCATAAACATTCAATCATTCATTTCCTGTAGCTGCTTATCCTGTTGGAGGTTGTGGGTGCTGGAGCCTACCCCAGCTGACATTGGGTGAGAGGTGGGGTACACCCTGGACAGGTCACCAGACTATCACAGGGCTGACACATAGAGACAGACAACCATTCATGCTCACATTCACACCTACGGGCAATTTAGAGTCACCAAGTGGTGCGAACTTCTGTGTGTGGTTCCATGTAGACATTATAAACAGGGCCATAGGTTTTCAAATCTGTCTGTATTTTTTAACATTGTTTCTCCTGTTCATACTGGCCATTAAAATACCCCTCCCTGATGCACTTTCAACATACGCAATGGGAGCCAAAATCCAGTCCTCATTTTGTGCAAAAATATATTCCACTTTTTCTGTGAAGTCGATATGAGGCCTAAGTTAGACAAATTAAATGGGTTTCTTCTAAAATAACTGCCTTTTTAGTTGGCCCTCTTTGTGTTTCCCCTTTTATAGCTGCAATGGAAGGTAGTAACAAAAAGAGAAATTTTGTACCAATTTGTTAAACTATGGAAGATACCCACTTGGTTTGCTACTGGCCACAAAAACAGTGCAACGACCGATATGTTTTCACTTTGAGAATCTGTGTGTGTCATCATGGCAAAATGTGGTCTCTGAGACACCTACTGTAGTGGCAACTACCACAAAAGCTAAAGTGCTATATCATAGGCAACTGGACTTGCTTGAGTTTCTTGAAGAAGTATCACCTCTCATCCAAGAGGCTTCTTCAGTTCTGAACCAAAGAAGCATCTTGGATGAAACTCTCAGTGGAACTTCTTCAAGAAACTCAAGCAAGTCCAGTTGCTTATGATATAGCACTTAAGATTCCCATGACCTGGATGACTGAGCATCTTCACTGACGTCACCACAGAGGCCATTTTGAGTATGCTGGCCAGTGTTTATATGTCCGTCTGTGGACAGATTTTGTGAACGCAGTAGCATCACAACCATGTAAGATAAAATCTGGAAACCAAAAAAGATGGGTATGGTCCGAACACAGGGGCCGAAAGTAGGAAAGGGACATTCATTTTAAGTCGTATATCGCTGTATTGTGACAGGAGCGATCCCATCACAGGACAGTCTTTAGTCTAACTTGCATATTAAGTTTTTGCACAAAATGAGGACTGTGGATTTTGTCCATCTTTCAATTTACAGATGCACTAGGACATTGATTCCCAACTGGTGGGGTCGCAGTGCAAATGTAGGTTGTTGGGCCATTCTGAACGGAACCCAAGTGACTCATGAACGTGTCATGTTTGTAAGTAAATTTAATACTTTTCAGTACAATGAATATCTGGCACAGGGCTTTTATTTTGAAGTGCCGTTTCATGCTGCAGAGTGAGTGAATAAGGGATAGATACTTGACAGAGACAGCAAACTAGCTCGACGACATGGCCAGGATCAAGTATGACACTGAATATTTTAGACTGTGTGGACTCTGAACTGATGACTAGGGAGAAATCTGGACCCTGTGGCTGGACAAGTTGGGAACCACTGCACTAGGAAGAGATCTTCATGGCCAGTATGAACAGGAAAAGTGATTACAACAAGCAAAACCTGTTTAAATGTTTCTATGGGCCCCTGACTATTGTTTTAAGACACACTTAGAAAATGTGAGCCCATTCTTGAAAAGGCAGAAATTAACATTGAAGCATTTTACTCTTCTACTCACTGCAAGTTATCATCCGTTCACTGGGACCCTAATTGAGTCTGAGCAAAAGATCGCATTACGCTCACACACGGTTCATGAAGTGCCGCAGGAGGCCGAACAGTTAACCATGTAAACAGCTTGGTGAAATGTACTTATTGCGTGCATTTGTCCAAACGTCTCATTAACACACACTTAAGATACTCTCCTTCTTACACTTAAACACACAGAGGCTCTGGTGGCCAAATTAATGCTGCATGTTTTAATTTCCAACAGGGAGTAAATTAAGAGCTGATAATGGATGCAAATCTGGCAGAGATTTCTCACCGGATCCAGCGAGTAGCACCCTCCACAGCGGGGCGTGTGTGCTGTAGTTCCTTTCTCTCACACACACACAAACACACACAGAAAACCATAGGAAGCCATTTGCTAATTTGAAAAATAGAACATTTTAATAAAGGCTACATCTCTTCATAATTACAATAATTAAAGTACCGAGGCATCTTTTCAACTGAGCTCTATAGAACGCATAATTTACAGTTTACAAGTGGAGCCAAGGAAGCCATGAAAAATATTATAAAACATAAACATGATGAAACGGATACTAAAAGGCATAAAAATATCTTTTCAACATAAGACCCCTTGTAAAAACCAAGGGAGTAATAAGACCCTGAAAACTGGGTAAAACACGGTAAGAATCCATGTAGGCACAGCTACTGTACTCAATTAAAACACTATGGACATAGTGTATATCACCATCATCATCATCATCATCATCATCTGCAGCTCATAGTGCAGGCTTCAAATACACACAGAGTAACCCTACTCAAAAGCAACTCAGTCACACAATCACATAGGTAAGCACGTTGGGGAGCACATTATAGAGCTTTTTGTTGGTAAATATTAATATTGGTGTAAACACATTTTGGGGACTCTAGGACCTGTTCAGGGCAGTTTCCTCTTAGTAAATACGTAGGCTATTTGTGCGATGCCTGCGCCACTGAAACAAAGGCACTAAGACGCAACAGATCAAGGCTAGCTGGGCAGAGTCCCAGAGTTGGGAATTAAACGTTAATAGCATTTTTGTTCCTTTTCTTCTTTTTTTTTTCCACAGTACACTCAGAGCAGATGGGGACACGGCCACAAATAGCACTGCAGTAGTAAATATATTATCAAACTTTAAGTGATAGAGAGCCATTTCTCAAAGCTTCAGCAGTAAGCTCTCCAGCCAAGAGATCAGAGATGATGTCCCGCTAAATCTCCAGGAACAGGAGTGGATTTTTTGAAGAGGTATTTTTGAAGTTTACAGTTCAATATGAGGGGCAGAAAATGAATAAAACCCATTTCCTTTGCTTGAGAACTGATGCTCAGAAGGGAAAGAAAAAAAAAAAAAAAATCACGGATGTGGAAAATTGGAGAAGTTTCTCCAACTTCAAGCAGCTTGTCCATGGAGGAATAACAGGGTTGGGGCGGGGATATTTCCAATAAATAGCAATAGAAATCTTTACACAGCAATACGAGCATCACAATACAATGCAATGTACATGTATATCTGCATATACATATAAGCATTGTGCTAGCAAGTGCCCACGGGCAGACGCTAGCACAGGCAGGGTCAGGTAGGCTGTCAGTCTCAAGTTTGAACCCACCGCCCCGCTTCTTTGAGGAGTGGTCATTCACCTAGAGTCTCTAGAGTTTTCTCTTCTGGAAACATGGAGATGTTTCAGTCCAGCAACACAGTCTTTTGTTTTCTTCACTTCAAGGTGGGCTGTTCATATGATAGTCCTGTAATAGCGATAACACGTCCTCCGTCGTTTTTCCTCTCCATCCAGTCCGTTTGCCCAAAACCTTGTTGACATTCCTTCAACGCCATCTCCAGTCCGACAGTCTTAGCTTAAAAGACACATACTGTGTGTGTGTGTGTGTGTGTGTGTGTGTGTGTGTGTGAGCATGTGACGGGAGTACATCCATGGAGGTGTGAAGCATACGTATAATCCACAACATCGGGAAGGGTCTCACTCCATCCTCTCCACCTTGCCCAGGATCTTGCCCTCGTAGGTGGGCAGCAAGGAGCTGTCGTCTGACACCTCCTCAAACACAGCGCCGCACGCGAACTCATCGCTGGCCTTCTTGAAGTAGTACCTGCAACAGAGAGACGAGAGAGTTAATATCATCATATACACAAGTCAGGCTCATTACATTCAGGCATTACGGCTTCTGAGCTAAAAGTCAAACAGCTTGGTACCACCCACTTTTTTTCGACCTTTTTAACATCAAGCCTCATTTCCGCCATCCGTGAAAAGCCACTCAGTACACAATCAACTGAGCATGCTGAGCTACAGACTCTGACTTCTCAGGGTGGGGTGGAACCTGCTGCTAAGAAGTCTAAAATAAGAGGCTCGCTCTCTTCATCCCTCCCTCCATTCCTTCTCTCTTTTACTTCTCCCCTTTCCTTTTTCCTCCATCGTGTTGTTGTGAGTTTTGCCCCGGCTAACAGGGGCCAATTAGGCCAGCGTGCAAATGAAGGGGTCCTTTGACAAAGGCTGAAATTTTGGGTGCCTCCAAGTCTGCCTGTCATTACCCCCCGACTCCTACACACCCACGTTAGAGGACACACATGCACGGGCTTTCACTCGCTCCTCATCCCCGTTTCATTATTACAGGGACAAAGAAAAGAACAAAGTGGAGGAGGAGAAAGAGCAAGCAGTACACGGTGTCCTGCCTTACCCCTGTTGATAGCATGAGCCCTCGCTGAGAGCTATAGGAAGGGCAGCCGACTGACAACTTTCTATGTGTGTGTGTGTGTGTTGGGAAGAAAAAAACAAAAATCTAAAGGAGGGGCTTCTCGTCAGCCATGACTTCACTGGGCCATTAATGATGCAACCCCCCTATCCTCATTTTAGAGGAAGAGAAACCAGCAGGGGTGGGTTGGTTCGGGTGGAGGGGGGTGTCTCAGAATTCACTCATTAACTATGTAATGGAAAAATGCCTCGATTTGCTCCATGTGTGGGGTGACTGGAATGTGGGTATGTTTGTGAGCATTTTGTTTTTAATGAGACGGGAGGCTGACAAAGTTGAAACATGCAATACTTATAAAATGAGAGTGGGAGAAAAAAAAACCTTGCAAAGGTGCCTGAGTGCACATGCGCCAATCGGCATGAGGGTGGTCACTAATAAAAAGCAGCCGCATTTGAAATACAGGAAGGCTTCAACTATGTGAAACACAAGAGGTCTCTCTCAGGAAAATAAAGCGAGTAAATAAGACAGAGCAGATAAATGAGGACATTAAAGAGCACAAGACACGCCTGATAATTGTCTCCTCCTTTCCTATCTGGAGGAAGGAGGGATAAAAAAAAAAGAAAAAGTGGAGCCGTCCGACTCTTAAAAAAAAAAAAAAAATCTTCAAAGAGCTATGATCTTTTCTGCTGAGAGAGACAGACAGAGACAGAGAGAGCCTGAATTTCCACTGGAACATGTTTTATGTGGCTAGATCTGTTTCCCCCCCCTTCTCCCCTTCTCTCTCCGTTTGCACTGACATCTGGCACCAATATCGTCTGGCAGGGCCCAGCAGTACTGTTCTTTGTTGAACCGCTGCCATGTTGAAATGACCCAACTCCACACATTCTCTGGCTGCTATTAAAGCACCGCGCAGCTCTCTTTCCAAAAAAATGTGGATGGTATGACACAGGAACTGAGACAGCGAGCCAGAGAGAAAAGAAGAGAGGTGCTGGTGCTGGTGTGTGTCTGTGTGTGTGTGTGTGGGGGGGGGGGGGGGACAGATGTGGAGCTCTCTCTGAGCTAAGTGATCACATTTGTTGATCCAAACACGCTGCACACATCTGGACAGGAAGAAGTTCCTTTAAGTTTTGCCCACCCCCCCTCAATAAATAGTTTGGTACCTGTAATTATTAACACAATACTCAACTCATGCTTATCCTGGAGACCGTGGCCGCCTAAACAATAAATGTTTGATCTTTTCCCTTTAATGCCAACTGGAAAGGAGCAATCAGAGTCAAAATCTCTCTCCGCAAACACACATCGAAGCCGCGCGGCCTCACTCAGGGCCCTGAAGTACAGCAAACAAGCGAATCTGGCATTTAACAATCTGCCTTTCAAAAATATCCATAAAATGATTACAACATGTGTAAACACTGTGCGCGCTCGACACAAGCACATCCATGCGCGCGCGC
>NC_065523.1:25473259-25492864 GCF_006386435.1 Epinephelus moara | reverse complement strand
CACACACACACACACACACACACACACACACACACACACACACACACACACACACACACACACACACACACACACACACCAGGGCAGGGAAAAAAAAAAGAGCCCCTGATAGCATCAGTGAAGAATTTGCACGCTGGCCATTTGTGTGAGTCTTTGTTGGTTGAAATGAAAGGGGCCGGGGCTTCAAAGCCATGTGTATTAAGTGTGCCTTAGCATGGAAATCAATACCAGATGGGACCCAAATCGCTGCAGTTCAAACTCTTCCACTAACCCCCGCACCACCCACCCACCCCTCCCTCCCTCTTGTCCTTTCCTTTTCATTGCACCCCCCTCAACTCACACACGCATACAAGAACCACAGACGCCTGAATCTGACTGCACACACACAGAAACAAACACTGATAACAGTGCTGCACACAGACATGAATAAAGCACTAATACACATGAAGAAAATACAGGAGGTCTTTCAAGTCACACAGGTGCTAACCACAATCTAAAGGTATAAATTTACCCCTAGCGTGTAGCGTGTAGCCTTTCAGCTCGCTTAGACATTCTCACCTTAATTTGTGATTTCGTTTAGCCTGGTTAGACTGACAAGGTCTGCAATGTCACCATGTTATGATAAGTTGACACTAATTATCACAGATTAGTGCTGCACGATATTTCGTTTCAGCATCGGCATTGCGATGTATGCATGTGCAACAGTCGCATCCCAGGACATGCGATGCCAACAAAGGCAAATTAACTCAAACACGTCGAGCTACAACTTTTTGGCTGCTTGATACAAAAGGAAAACTGGCACATTTTCCATGACTTATGTTACCGGCCAAGCACTCCCCTTTAAGAGAGGTCACGTGTATGTGACAGTGTTTGTTATGGGAAGTGACTCTCATGCACATGTGCAGAAAAGTACCAGAACCGGGACGGCAAGTGCTGCAAACAGTGAAGTGTGTGGCTTTTCCGAAGCTATAGTAGTTAGCATAAAGTGTCTGGATAAGCTCAGGTTCCATTGAAACGAGTGTAAAAGGGGCTGTGTTTTATGTTTGCTGCACCATTTACTGCGAGATCATCACAATCATTCTTCACCGGAGAGTTGCCGGGCCGTGACAGCTAGTTACCAGCTATGAGCCAGGCTAACGCTAACCGAGATAGCCTAAAGAAACCAGAGGTCTCCCCGCTACGCTTCAGAGCTGCAAGGCTGAGAAGGTAACATTAACACATAAATCTTCAAGAGAAGTCCGTTTAATAAACAACCAAAATACGCCCCGCTAGTAGGCTACCATAACCTGAAAATGAGTGAGGAAAAGAAGGGAAGCAACGTAGGGGAGCCGTCTTATTTTAGGGTAAACAACATGCATTTTTAATATGCCATGTTGGGTCATTGACTTGAACCTGGATTAATTAAAGAGAATTATTTGAATACAATGGTGTCACAGTCAGTCAACCAGTATATTAACTACCTAACTTCCCCCTCCTCCCCGTCAGAAAAGTCTAACCTTTCCAAGTTTCACTTCCAGTTACACTGTTTCCAAGAGGGTTTGTGTTGATGCGCCAAAGAGGCAACAGTTTGTTCTCAATCACTCTTTTACACCAAGGCCGATGAACTGATAGCGCTTCATTGCCGGCAATCCCAATATCACAGAAGCACCGGTGGCAAAAGTTCACATGACATCACTGTTGTAAAACTTTAACCGACATCTCTGTGTGTATTCCATTTTCCATCTACACACCTGTAATTGCCCTTCTTGCGGAGCTGCTCCTTGAAGTGGCCCAGGGTGAGACTGTGGCTCTTCATGTTCCTCCGGTAGGGGATCTCCTCACCACAGAAGAAATACGTCACCACCGTCTCGCCTCCTAAAGCCTTTTTACACTCCTTCATCCTAAGAGGAGACAAAGAGGGAGAGGAGGGGTGTGTTAGAGGGAGTGAGCACACTCATCATACTTAACAAGATCATGATCAAAAGAGAAATCAGAAACGGAGCAAAGCTTCTAAAGGGATAACCAGCAATCTACTCTTAACAAGTGTGTGCAGAAGATAGTGTTGGAGTAGAAATACAGTAACAGCACACTGACTGAAGAATAACACCAGTGAGTGAGTGACCTAGTGCCATCAGTAAGTGTGTACTTGTGTGCATGGAGAAGGGGCACAGTATTATCAATTCCCCTTCAGCTATGTCCAACGCTTTGTAGGCCCACTTCAGAGGAGCTCTCTTTGCAAAGCTCTGCTCGCCCCAGCCGACTGCCAGCCCACTGAAGGACAGCCAATAAAAATGATACATATATATGAAAGGGATGTCTCAGTCAGGTGGTGCAGTGACTACACACTCCCCACACACGGCACAAACACGCAAGATTCATGCAAAACACAGGCCAAAACTTAAAATAAGCTTTGCGAAGGGGGTCACCTTCTCTTTTGAGGGACTGCATGTGGCTGTGTGCACGTGTGTGTGTGTGTGTGTGAGATGTGTATGTTTGCGCGTGACAGCTCGTCTGTCTCCCTACATGTGCGGTGAGCTGTGCGGGTGACAAGCAGGAAGAGTTAAAAGGGTAGAAGTACACTGCAAGGTGGAGGTTATGGCTGAGAGGAGGAGGAAGAGGAGCAGAGAGGAGGAGAGGAGAGGGAGGGCAGGACGCTAGAGGCATCGTACTCTTCTGATTGGAGACCGGGGCTGGTTGTGAGGAGGCCAGCAGGGCTGGGAGTGGCTAGAGACAGAGGGACGGACCCCTCACCCTGGACAGGCACTAGGTGGCCCTTCTCCTGCTGAAGACTGGACGTTGAATGCCTGGAAAGATACATGGCGTAGACGTTATTACTAGGATCAAAACTGATATTTCTTCGGTTAAAATCTAAGACATCAAAGACTAAATCTAGACATCATAAGCAAGATATAAAACAGACCCAAGCTAAGAGCAATATTCAACAACTACTCTCTGGTTTGTGTGTACCTTTGCTTGGTGGTCTTGGTGGAGACCTCCTCCAGTCTTCGGCAGGCCTCCTCCAGCTGGGCCAAAGTGTTGGGAGGGGGCAGGGGAGGCATGGCTGGGTCCTGGATGAACGGCTGGGCTGGCTGGTGGCTACGTAGATGGCCACAGCTTCCGCCACCGCCCCACGTGTGCGTCTGCGTAGAGGTGCCACCGAAGGATTTCTTGGTGCTCTGGTTACTGCAAGGTAGACAGGAAATCAGACCATTAACTATGTGCAAAGGTGTCACATACACTGAAATATTTTAGACTAAAATAAAAACTTGAAACTGAAAACCAGAGGACTCGACTGTTCACCTGTGAGACTTGTGCCTGCCTTGCCGTTTGCTTTCCAGGATCCACTGCAGCACATTCTGAGTGGGGTCTGTTGTGTCGCTGGGCAGCTGTAAGGGCCCGCAGTCATCCATACACCTCTCTGCTACTCCATCCTCAGCCCCTGAGCGACAAACACGCCTGGACAGAGAGCTGGAACGCCTGAAAGAAGGAGAGAGAGATTGGTATTGTTAATTTGTATACAATCAACACGAGAAGTCAGAAATCAATGAGACATGAATTCAAACAGGTGTTGGGACTGACCCTATGCTGTTGTCTGCTGAGACGGCCCCACACATCTCTCTGCCTAGGCTGCGGCTGCGCTGGTAAGGCTGGCAGGGCTGGCACTCGCCACTGCTGGAGCACAGGCCGTGCACCCTGAGGGCTGCCTCCCTTTCAATCTGCTCCTTGGTCTTGGGACTGGCATGGTGGTGGATGTAGTGGTGGTGGATGTGTTTTGTGCTCTGCCTGCTGACGAGGGTCCTGTTGGGGCCCAAGGCCAGAGTGATAGCCGCCTGGTCGGGACTAGAGACAGAGGAACTGGAGGGCCCCGTCCTAACCAGGGCCTTGATTCCGAAACCTGCCCGCGCAATGGGTCTATGCTCCGGGGAGCTGGAGCGAGGCGAGTGGCGGATGACAGCGGGGGACTGGCAGCCGGGGGTCTTCAGGACGCGAGACAGGTGCTCATCCAGAATCGCCTGGGGGTCCTCATCAGAGGAGCCAGGGAGGAGGGTCAAGGGGTGGGGAGAGAGCTGTGGAGCACTTCCCATGATCTCAGTGTCTTCCTTTTCCTCCTCCTGGTAACAAGACATACAAAGTTATCGACTGAGGATAAGAAACATCTTGCAGTTGACTTTTGCAGAACAAAACCATCTCATACAAACCTCCTCAATCTGCTGCAGCTTCTCCTCCAGAGAGTTGATGGTGTCCTGCTTTCTCTTTAAGCTCTCCAGGCGGGAGATGAGCTGGGCTGCAAACTCTGACGGCTCCATTGGGACCATCTCCTTGGGAGGACGGCGAGTACGCTTTGGGGAGAAGGAGATGCATTAGCCATGTATCATGTGTCATCCTTTCATTACCTCGCTGCAGCCCTACCCAACTTCTACAAAGATATTCCTCTCCCCTCTTCTTTCTACATGTGTGCACTGTTCTCCACCAGCGCCCGCTCCACCATTGGTGGTACTGATCAGGGCACTCTCATGGGCACCCAGGGCTACGGGGTTGTTTCAAGGGGTGGCAGGCCTGGTGTATGGTCACGCTGGGCTAGGCCTCGGCTGGTTCCCTCTGTCATCATCAGCAGGCTTCTTTAAAGTCAGCTCACTTCAAAGGCTTCCTCGTCAAATATCAAACACTCAGTGGGGGGAGAATAGGGTGGTGCAGGGAGGGATGGAGGGATAGATGGATGGGAAGCAGTGGCTTTACATCTAGGAATAAAAGCCACATATCGACAGGGGGTGGAAGAGAACTCCAGGGAGGAAAGGATGAGGGATTAAAAAAAGAAATGGGAGAAGTTGAGATGCAGAGATGTGTGCTCACAAGAGGGGGGGAGAGAAAGAGAAAATGAAGAGAGAGAAGGATTGAAGGAAAGAGATAAAGGTGCCAAAAAAGGACGGGAGATCAGAAAGGTTGAGGTAATTTATTCCCCCCCTTGTCACACAACTGGGCACCTTTGAGGTACAGTATAGTGACAGTACGAGAATGTGTGTGTGCGCACACATCTTAAATTATTTGCATTTTTGCACAGGGGCTTTCTTGATTTTTCTTCCTCTTTTTTGTTTCTCCTATCCCTTTGTAGTAGGGATGAAGGGGAGAAAAGAGTGAGGAAAAAGAGGCGCTGTCTGATGGAGCCTGGGGCTGGTGCACCATGGGAATGGAAGCCATCGCCAAAAATCAGACGGGAAACCAAAACAAGAATAAAAGCGAAAATAAAGCGAAAGGGGGACAGTGAGAGAAGAGTGGCAGGAACCGATCTGTGGATGTTTTCCTCATACAAGTAACACTTGCTGCATGTCTCATAATGTTGACAAAAAGGGGGTTACGTCAAGTTTATCTCAACAAGCTGCTCCTGTTACTGCTACTTCCCCCTGCCTCTGTTTCGGACCTCCTTTCCTGTTCCTCTCTCAACCTGAAGTCAGCCTCTCTTAAGCCTTAAGCTACCCGCTCCCCTCTGACCCACTGAGAGCTCACATGACACGCTCAAACTCTTCCCTAAGATCCCTCACTTTTAGGGGAGGGGGCTGGCTGGGAGTGTGTGTGTATATGTAGGGGGGGGTGCTGTGGAAAAAAAGGGGGCCAGCTCTGTTGGAAGTTGTCACTTCCCTATGCGTTTGCTCCATTCATCCTTGGATCAAAGCGCTGCGTGCATGTGCGTGTGAATGTGTCTGAGTATCTTTGTGTTTTTGTTGGGGCTGATTTCAGAGCCCTCGGGATAAAGCGGCAGAGATCTTTCTCATTTCTCCCTATTCTCCATATTTACAGCATCGGGAGGGAAGAAAAACCCTGGTGTGTTCCGAGCGCTGCGGCGATAAACAGCTTAGAGACCCCCCCTGTCTCCCGCAGACTTCAAGGAACCCTAATGGGGGTGTAGGTGACACCAAAGGTAGCGAGGGGGCTCGTGTTTGTATGCGTGTATGCGCGCTTATGTGAGTGTGTGTGTGTGTGTGTATGTGCGTGTGAGTGGGAGGCTGGGTCTTTGACGTTACTCTTCAGATCTTTGCTGGTGTTGTTGAATTGAGAATGCCGAATACAGTTTGTGCGGTACTATTCATAGAACCAAGAGAGACCCGGAACAGAGGGTGGTATGGAAATTACACTGTGGGACCCAGGTTCAAAAAGACTTTGGAGCATGTGTGTGTGTGTGTGGTTATGTGTGTGTGTGTGGTTATGTGCGTGTGTGTGTACACTTACAGGGAAAGCAGGCAGAGAGACTTGGCTGTTCATCCTCATGTTGCGCTGCATCTCTCTCTGTAGCTGTTTCTTTGAGCCCAGTTTATACGGAGGGATGCCATCTCTGGGGGGATGCACAGACAGATCACAAAGGTCAACCACCCCATCGGATACATTTAAGACCAAACAGCCATTCAGGAAGAAGCTTATTAGCTAACTGGGTAGATCAAACGCAGTTCAAGCAAGCATAAATCCAATCAATTAATCCTCACGTACATTTTGTTTTTCAACTTTTAGTCTTCATTTGAGAACCAAAAAAGATACTCAGAGGTGAATCACGCCAGCGTTTCTGGTCTTGTTTGTGTGTCAGTTACATGCCTCTGAGTGAGGTGGTAGGAGGTTTTGTTTGCCCTAGAAATGACTCTCATTTTCATCTCTGGCTCCAGCACAGAACTGGGCATCCTGCTGGCTATTTCCTTTCAACACTACACACACTTACACACACCAACACACTCTGCAGTCACAGTGTGCTCTGCTCTACTGGCCAGAAGTAGTGTCAGCATTAGCATTCCCCTACTGACTTTTATGTTGAGCTGAGGACACTGTTAGCGTGAGCAACTCATTATACTTATTCAAAGAGTTACTGCAGGACAGGACCCAAGGGTGTAGCTAACCTGGTTAAATCTATCTGAGGGACTGAACGGCTGACTGGCTAAAAAAATTAAATCAAACAACAAACAGCAAAGCTCAAGCTTCAAACTGAAGCACTTGACAGTGTAAAACAGTGTCTTTTCTCCATGCTAAACAGCAGTTTCCTGGTGACCTAGCCTAACTGAGGAGCACTTTTCCACTTTTGCTTTGAAATGCCACAGTCATGCGCATAGGCAGCCCCCCCCCTACACACCCCACCCTCCTCCCAATCTTCATTTGGCAAGCGCTGCCGCAGCCAGCCTCTGATCTCCGCACATCAAAAGGCTGGTTTGTAAGATAAGGTAATGTTTGAAGTCTGCGCAGCTGCATTCCCCAGCGTCCAAGCAAATCCATAAATAAGATATAAGCAAAAATCCCCCCTCCACCACTCTCTTTCTCTTCCCACCCAACCGCCTCCTCCCTCGTTGCTTTTTCCCTTTTCTATTCTTTTCTTTATCTGTAAATGAGATTCAAATGTTTATGGCTCCTTTTAACTGACCTAAAGAGAGGCAGATATTCGGATCAAGGCCAGAGCGGGCAGGATTGAGGTGTGTGTGGGGGGGGGGGGTGGGGGGGGTTGTGTCCCTGTGGCCAGGGCTTTGTCACTGCACTGGGCAAAGTACAGCAGGACTATATGGGCCTTCGGCCTCTTTGAAGCAGGGATGTCTAGAGATATGCCAGAGCAGAGGACCCTGTTGTAAAAAACTCTTTATAGCTGCCATATTTATGTGTAGCCCAGCCCACTGGTTGCACTGAACATCAGTGTCTCCGTCTTTAAGTAGCTTGGTCATGGTTAACCTCGCTGCTTCAGTGACATCATCCAAGTAGGCCTTGACGCCTCCCATATGAGATGAGGTAAAGAAGAACTTGTACTTTTCTGCTTTCTGTCCAAAAACCTGACCTGAGCGCTCTTGGCCTTGAGCTGTGCACCGTCGAATGACTTCATAGCACCCTGTCACTTGAGAGACACGTGATTACGCCAAGTAAATCCCTTTGAAGAACGAGGCACTAGGCACGTACGCAGATAAGCGCAAACCACATGTGGCCAGAGGCGCAACACTTCTGCACTTCATTTGTGCTCAAACGATTAGCCAATCCCTTGATTAGTCAATCCATAGGCTGTTAATCAACAAAGGTTTGGATGATTGGCCAATCATTTACGTCACTTAGTGATGTGAAAAGTGTGTCATGTTACAGCAGTAGTGCCAAGCCTGGTGCCAAGAACAGACAAATCAAATACTGGCTCTAGACAGGGCCATTCATGTTTTTGTGTTGGCCATCATAGTCACACAGGAGACGTTTCAGTTCTGCAACCTCACCGCTAGATGCCACTAAATCCTACACACTGGACCTTTAATTGAATATGTCTGGGTTTTGGCTAGTGAAACAAGCTAGCACAGGCTCTCAGAACATGTGACATGTTATAGACAACATTATAATCAGTTAATCTGATAGAAACTAGATAATGAAACTAAACATTAGCTGCAATGCTACACTACTTTGTGAAACTATCTTACCAACGGATGCACTAAATGTAAAGCCGCTATACTCATGTATCAACCCACAAAGTCTCTCTCCATGTACAGTAAAATGTTAAAAATATATCTTTCAAGGGGCCACCACAGCAAACCATTCTTTCGACTCCCAAAAGCCGCTTAAGGACGGTGTCACTTTCTTTATTTCTTATTCCACAGCACCTCATTTCACACTCCTTAAACACCCTTATATGTTTTTTCTCTCTCTCTCTCTCTAATGTTTGGTTAATATTCACTTACACACTGCTGTCAGTCACAGACATGGCATCATCGGTCAAGGCGTCACTGGACACCTCGCTGTCGTTGGTGCTGCTGACGGGGGCGAAAGAGCCCACATGGCAGGGGTTGAGTGAGTCTCCTCTCTTGTATGATCTGGGAAGGTTACAACAACAAGAATCAGATTAATGCTAACACAACACTGTGACACAGGATCCAACAGGTGGGTGACGTGTCATTTGTATTCGCTGAGGATCAGGACAGGTTTCATCTTCGGAGATTTTAATGACACAAAGTGATTAATGCGTGACCTTGCCTGCTGCCACGAACAACTACACCCTGTAATGAATGAACTGATGGCTACTCTGGGGCCTGGCAACCTCCACCCTGTGCATACAAGCTCATCTGCACTGGGAAAGCTGGGGTTTTCTCCTCATGCCCCATTTGTGCCTTTCTCAACAGCACCACAATTTCTTTCTTTCCATTTCTCTCACTCACTCTTTCCTCAGCATTCATGTCCCGCTGTGCATGCATGCATTCTTGCCGTGGTACAGGAGGAGGAGTGACCAAAGGAGAGAGAAAAAAGTATGGAGCGGAAGCATGAGAGTGTGTCAGAGAAGGAAAGAAAGGGGAGAGGAAAAAAAAAAGAGGGGAGGAGGGGGTCTTCATGAGGGAGAGACGCAGCAGGACTAAAGCTGTAGGCCCCCAGCTCCAGGCTGACCTTCAGAGGGGCTTGCAAAGAGTCAGGTATTTAACACAGCTGGCCTTGCATTCTTCCCTCCCTGCCTCTCTCTCACCCCCCTCATTTATCCTTTCTCCTCCCTCCCTTTCTTTCATGATGTGCACAGCCCCCCCCCCCCCCCACCCCTCTCTGTCCTTCCTTTCCGCTCTCTTTCCCCTCACTTTCGCTCCAAAAGCACGCCTCATAGTCCCCATCCCTGAGTTTTCAAAAGGAGAAAAAAAAAGATAAAAGTGGTGAAGGCAGTGGGGGAGAGCAGCTAAGGGGGGGAAACAGAGGAGAATTGACGCAAACAAGAAAAGAGGGAAGAGGAGAGTGAGGGGGTTTGGGTGGGGAGGCGGAGGTGGGTGTTGATTCTGCACTGTAGCTGCCGTTCAGGGTTTGTTTTTAAAAAGTCAGATGAGGAGAGGGAAGCGGAAAAGGGAAAAATGAGTTCCACATGTTTCGAATCTGTTCAGGTGATGATGGGCCTTCGTGTCAATAAAAGGACTTACTCTCACTTGAGGCAACAAGCGTCACTATAGGCAAGTCCCCACCACTCATGCTATCAATCATGCTGTCCAAAGCAGGTAGCTGTCAGTTTGCTTCGCCTGTCGTACTCACTGGAAAAGTTGGGCTCTCTGTGCAACTTGTAATGCAGCGCCCCATTACAGCTACTGCAACATTAAAAGATGCTCCAATATAACAGAAAAATCTTCAGAAATTCTAATTTTTTAGGATGCAGTTTTAATGCAAACTTTAATTTTACTCAAAACTGACAGGCAGATATGTTAATGCCATAATAAGCATCTAAATGAAGCTGTAGAAACCCCATCTCTAAGTGCCGTCTATAGATCTGCGATAGCTGTATATCCCCGCCACAGGCTTGAGGACAGCGTGGTACAGGAGGAAGCATAGCATAGCAATGTCATCATCTATTATTTGCCGGCTGGGGCCAGAGCCAGCCGTGCTCTGTGAACTTTTCCCGTGGAAGACGATCCCTCATTCTGCTGAACTATTTCAAAGCCCCGGAAATCCAGGCGAGCGCCAGCAGAGGGCTGCTGCTGCTGGAGATGGTGATGGTGAGAAGGGCCAGAGAGCCAGGGAGAGAAGGACAGACAGGAGTTTTCTACAAACTTAAAGGAAACCCTGAGGTGGTTGCACTTTTACGCACAAGGAGAAATGTGACAAGTTGCCTGTAATGTGGACTATTACTCATGTACAGCATGGATTCTGATTTTTAAGCTTAGTACAGATTAAAAAGGTGTAGCAGACATACCTGTATCCCCTTTCCATCACCTCCACTGCCCTCATGGACACGGTGGCCCTCTGCGCCTTCGCCGACAATTCAACCAGCGCTTTGGCTTTGAAATCACAACTCCACTCCTCCTCTTCATTGAGCGTGGGCAGGTATCCACAGACAACTTTCAGGTCGCCCAAGCCGTTCGAGTTGACGTGATTCGGGTTTTCTCCCCCGGTCCTCACGTACTCGAGGTAAATGTCAGAGGTCAGAAACATCTGATACGCGTTCTCCTCCATGTTGGTTTGGATCTCCGTCTGCGCCTGGTCAAACATCGCAGAGTCTATGTGCTGCTTCTTGATATTATCCCGTATGAAGGTCTTAGTCGCGGGCTTGAGCTGTTTGGCGACAATGCTGTTGTTCTCGATGTAGCGCTTGTAAATTGCTTTGGCGACTCTCTGCGTTTTGGTATCCTTGAGGTCCATTTGCCTGAAGCCATTGCAGGCGAACCAGAAGTCTAAAGTATCGACACATTTCTCTCGCTCCAGGAATGTCCTAAAAAGAAGGGCACCGTCCTGGTCCCCGAGGAGAGAGTGCAAAGACTTTGTCCACCGGGAAAGCGGTGAATCCGGGGAGGCACTCCCCTCGGGCTCCCCAAGACCATCCTCGTTCCTCCTCGCCGAGGAGCCCGGCGAGCCGAGCAAAACCGATTTAGGGGGTTCCAGGGGTTTCATCATCGCGAGTTTGCCGGGGTAGCAGGGCGCCTCGCCCTCCTCCCCCGGCACCGGGGGTCGAGGAGCATCTTCTCGGAAACTACTGGCGATATGGTCCATAAGCGCCCGGCTCATGGCTCTGCAGGCAGCAGGAGAGAGCCTGTGTGTTGTTCGCCTCCTCTGAGCTTCTACTGTAATCTCCTCACTCTCTTATGTCAGCGGGGGAGCTTCTCTCTGGCTGCCTGTCTTCTCTCTGAAACACAAAGTATTGATCTAATCAAAACCAGATCCGCCCCAACTTCAAAGAGGGAGAGACGCAGTAAGAGTCTTTTCAGACCCTCACTGACTTGTACAGAAAAAGACAGCCTAGTTCACAGAGGGAAGAAATGTGAGAAAACGCTGCAGCAGCATTACATAAACAGCCTTTCTTCACATCTCAACCTGGATTGTGATTTCCACCGAGGCGCTATTGGTTACATTAACAAGAATTAAACAGTGATTACGCACCAGCCGAGCAGAAAACCACCTGAGCGATGCCTCAACTAAACCATCCTCCTCTCCGGTAGTAGTAACCACACGTATGTCAAGCGGAGGCTATCATGTCAGGGTTGTGTATTCTGGCTGCCTGCTGCAGAATGCGACCACATGTCTTCCAAGCATCCCTGCCACTTCTCTCATTTCTGGGGCAGTCATTTCCTGCGTCTCAACATCTCATCACAAGCCTCTAAATCACGTCAAATTGAGCCTCCCCCAGCGAGTACCTGTAGGACACCGATGTGGGACAAACTCGGAGAGATCGAAAAACGTGACTAACATAGTTAATGGAGTTAACTGGCTGCAGCTGTACTACTCCTGGAGCTTTAACGTGCTCAAATGCCTCTCTTGTTACATTAGCGCAGAAATTACGAGCAGTTTGTTGCATGTGATCGCTTCAGCATCAGTGTTACAATGTGTCTGCGGCTGATGTGCAACACTGCAGATGTCACTTTGGATCACACGGTTACATTGCACAACTTAAATCACAACCATAAACCCTCCTTTGGCTACTTCTACACACACATATGAGCGACTCTAAAAAGGTTGTGTTCACTGAGACCGCGTACATTTACAACCCCACTCGCGTTAACACCGTCACGTACTCTCACAAAGTTTCCTTAATGTAACATTTAAGGCGAAAAACAACTCCTCTTTAAACGTCCAATCCCAAGTAGCCTCCACCAAAGTCTCAGATCTTGTGGGGGAGGAATTCCGCAAAAAGAAACACACACTTCTCAGAAATGTTCAGCTCTAACTTTACATGGAAATCACAGACTATGGAGAAGGGAATAAACGATACAGAAAGGCGTTTTTGTCGTCTTTAAAACGTGAGAAAAAGGGTCCCATCTCCCCTGAACATTACTTCAAAGGCGAGTCAACAGCACATCAAAGGGAGCTCCAGTGGGGGCCAGTTTGAGGAGGCACACACTCTTGTAACTTACCATCGATCCGCGAGTTCTCTCCTCAAATTAAACTCCAGTTGTTTTTGGTTTTATCCACCATTAAGAGAGAGAAAAGCGCGTATAATCCACAGTGTTTGCCTCCGCGACGCGTCCACATACAGTCCGTTCAGGTTTGAGTCGGTTTACGGAGAGAAAAATGCACTCGAGAGGAAAAAAAAATACCGCTTTTCTCCCTCCTCCTTTTCTCCTCCCTATGGTTTCAGGCTGCCATGCCGCACGGTAGGTCTCTCCTGTAGGCGACTCCAACACCAACTGAGCCGACAGGCTGGAGCAGCGCACTTCAAAGTAAGGAACCGACTGCCGGGTCCCGACAGCTGCATAAAAAACAATTGCAGCTTGATGCTCGCGAAAAAAATAAAAACAAGTGTCGGAGCTGCCTAGATAGGTCGCACTCACTCTGGGTGAGACATATTTTGAATGTTTGAGTGTTTATTTTCTCACCCGCGAGCTTTTTGCTGCGTTTTACCAATCTTTTCCCAGATCACGAAGTTGCAGCTACATAGTGAGGACCTTATCAAAGACAAGCAATCTTGAGCCAACTCCCCGAGGCTTTGGAGCGTCAGAAGTAACTGATCTGCCGCCCCAATAGCATTATCGCTACAATCCCTCTGTTGCTACATAAACTTTAAAGACGCAGGGATCTTTTCTTTGCAAGACCCGCATAGTTTTTGAGATTAACCCATTGGAGACCTGCGAATGCACAATGCATGCACCGGCGTGCATCAAACGGCACGTTCACGTCCTCGTATGCATTTCTGGTCACATTACAAGAAGACAACAGCCCCGGGGGAATAATGAAACTATGATGAACTATGATTTTTAATCCCCTTAAGACTTTATTTGGAAGGCAGAGAGAAGCGGATGTGTGCCTCCTGCAGCACTCAAAGACTTGCTTGAGAAAATCCAAGCAGGACAAACTACATTTAATAAAAATCACCCTAACTATCCACAGACATTCATATACAACATGTTGCAATGGGGAATCAAAATCACAGTGCTGTTCGTCACTCCACAGCTCCTACCAGTGGCAACCAGGGCACATGGTACATGCATGCACACCAGATTAAAACATCTGTTCACAGAGGATAAATCCCGTGAAGGATGTTATCGTATCATTTAAGCAACAGAAGAATTACTCCTCTCTTCTCCTCTCTGACAGTACAGCTCTCTGCTTTGTGCATTCCCCTTAACTGCCGCAGATACCATGAAAAGGAGTGAAAAGCCCATAGACACATCCATTCACTGCTCCAACTGAGAGGAGTTGTTTGGATACAGACAGTAGTGGACATTTTGGACACTGCATTTTCTTTATTCGTTGTGGACAAGCTACAGGCAGTGTTGCTGCTCATGTTTATAGAACAGAGTCAATAGTGTTGTGGATAGGTCTTTAGTGTTCAAATGAGGCACCACAGGAGACCCTTTGTACAAGATGACTGGCTATATTCTTGAAAGGGAGACAGTAGGTGTCTGTGTGTCCTTGTTGTCTCAGCGGACGGACATTCAAAAAGTACAGTACAAAGACGGCAAACACTTTGATCAGCCTGCTTGCTAAAGGTGCTGTGAAACTTTCTCCCCTGGTGCGTCGCTTTCCCATCAAGGTTAATAAAAGAGGAAACTGCTCTTGAATAGGCCATGATGACTCAGGGATTACTCATCATTCAAAAGCCACTTTATCGCCATCAAATTCTGCTCACTCCCGGCCCTGTGCGAAAACATTCCCAACGCGTCTACATCAAACTTACTGTCCCAGCAAGACAAACAGCAGTGATTGCAAAGCAGGGGTACTGTCACCACAGGACACACTTCTGCAGTTGGTTGTGGGAATGTGGAGGGAACAACTAAAAAACTGAAATTGCAATTAAAGATTTCAAAGATCTACGTAACACCTGACCTCCAAGTGTTAAGAGTGCATGAAAACTAGTTAGCAAATGAGCAGAGATCTTGAAAAATGTAGCTAAAAGTGATAGTGATAGAAATACAACACCTGTACCCTTAAAGTGATACCGATACCAACAGAGTACTTCATTTGATAGCCATAATGTAGATGGAGTGGAGTGAAGTATGGCCATAATTTCAGAACATTTCAGTGGCATCTCGACACGCTGAACTGCCAGCCTCTTCACACACACCATGCCTGACTTCACCACACCACAGACTGTAACATTATGGATTGTAGCTGCTGCTGCGGGAGTGTGAGCTCCACGCCAGGGACAGTTGTCAGAGTCCACCAGGCCTCACACACACAATGACAGGGCTAACTCTTAGCACTGCACGGCTAACGGTTATTCACAGGTTTAACAAAAAAGTCAAGCTGTTTCGGTGTCAGTGTGAGTTTGTTGGGACCGTTTAACAGCTTGGTGTTGGATGTTAGATGCTGCTGTGTTCACTTGTGCTAACTGTGCAGACTTAGCGGCACCAGAGATGGCTGCAACAGAAAGTTTGCTGATCCTGCCGGGAGTCGGGACAGTCCGGTATCAGACCCCCAGCACAAAAGGGAACAAATGAGGGTATTGTTTGACTGGAGATGTTTAGATACCACTTGGTGTGGGGTTATTTTGGTCGATACCTTAAAGCAGTGGTTCCCAACTGGTGGGTCGCGGGTCCATTCTGAATGGACCGCAAGTGACTCGCAAACATATCAAGTTTGTAAAAAACACACTTTATTTTGGAGTGCAGTGGATTTTGGGGACAGAGCTCATTTTGAAGTGCCGTTTCCAGCTGTAGACTGAGTGGCTAACGGACCACTACTTAACATACTTAACAAAGACGGCAATCTAGCTCAACGATCCTGGATATATTAAACTGTGTGGACCTTGAACTAATGACTAAGGAGAAATCTAGACCCTGTAGCTGGACCAGTTGGGGACGACTGCCTTAAAGATATCCAGTAGCGATTCCCAGCCCTGATAAATGGTTGAAATTGTTGGCTAAAAGTATGTGTTCAAGCCCAGACACAGCAAATCGGCATCAAAGAACCAGCAGTGACAAAGGCCGACTGTTGTGTCACCTCACGTTGCTTGTGTCTCAACTAAAAAGTTGCACATGAACACAACGCAAGGACTAAAGCCATGGGCCAACTAACACATGCGTTCTGCGCCTGTGTGAGAGGAAATAACTCTCCATAGCAGCAGGTGGAGGTCGTCTGTCTTTATCATTCAAAGAGGGAAACTGGAAGACAGGACGCTAGGTAGCTAGTGAGCACATTAACGACGCAAACTGATGTTGAAAAAACAAATGACCAACAGCAGACTGTCGGCTTGCTGTGTCAGGGCCTTTGAACAACTTAAATAAATGTTGGTGTAAATGAAGGAGTACTTGAGTTCATCTGAGAAGGCATGTGACCAAAAAGGTTGAGGACCACTGATGTACAGTGTATCTGACATCTGTGAGACTCAGAGTTAAAACAAGTCTGTACAAACAAAATTTCCTATCTCACGAGAGCTCATCTACACAGTTTGGGCCTTTCTGTAGGTATACAGGTCATCTGGCTAATATACAGACCCGACAATGTCAGCCTTTGTTAACTTTGGAGAGCTGAGGCTGACCTCTGACAGTAAACACACCAGGGTGGAAGCCATCACCATGGCGATGGTGCAGACCCCCTGCCAGTACCAGGGGCCAGTTGGGCCCTCATGTCCTGCCTTGTCAACCCCCTCTATGGTTCATGGGAGGTCCCCATAGGTCAGGTCTTCCCCTGCTGCCTCTGAGGAGCTGACCCCAGGTCTGCGACTGGCCTGAGACCAGGGGTGTCCTTGGCTCCTCGCCCTATAAAAAGACCCTTGAAAGAGGGCTTCAGGGGGAGAGGTTATGGGGTGTAACTGTCTCTCTGTTTGGGAAGATATTATTACAGGGACAGGTCAAATTCAGCCTGACTACAAAGAGCCCTATAAATAGAGATTGAAGAGCATGCTTATAAATCATTTGTGGGTCCAATCAAGTCTTTAACATTGACGGCTTATTTTTTTTGCATGCGCACAAAATACACAAATCAGCTTAATTGTCTACGGTATGTAAAGTCAGATTTGAAGAAAACCCCTCCTATATAACATCTTAAGAGGACTAGAGAGGTTTTTACGACTGTGTTATATGGTCTCCTGAGCAGCCTTGGCCTGTTGTAACTGCTACTGGCCACCTCAGTTGCAGTCATAAACACTCAGAGTGTGTGTGTGTGTGTGTGTACCGGTGCTGTCCTCTCTGTGCCGCAGCCCTGTGATCAGTAACTGCTCTCAATTACAGTATTGTGTGCCGTTCCTTTCGGCTTGGGGTTAAACTCTTTGCAGACCCCTTTGAAGTACTCATCCCTTTATCTCAAGCCAGAGCCAAGAATTTGGGGGAGGACAATGGAAAATGAAACCAAGAGGGAAGCTTATGGCAATTATCAACCAGGGCCATGAGGAGGAAGTCAGCTCACACAGACAGAGAGAGAGAGAGGGAGCAGATAAAGAGAGCAGGAGACAGCCAATGTAGGACAGGGGGTTACTGTTTCAAGTTTGTTTGGTGTGTACACACCCCGGGCAACAACCGACTGCCGAGAGAGGAAATGGAGGCTACCTCTTCAAAGTAGGTGACAACAGGGGGACAATGGCCTCTGAAGGGAGCAAGGAGCTGATGAGAGGAGCTGAGGTGGCAGCGGCGGGGGTCAAAACACAACATAATCGAGGAGCAAAGAGCGGCAGAAGAGGGACGGGAGGAGAAGGATGGAGGAGAACAGAGGGAGAAGTGCTGTTGTCAGCAGAATCAAATGGCACGCAGAGAGCTGGGGAAGATACAATTAAAGTGTGGAGTTAAGACAGGCTTTGAAGTTGGACATGGTGCATAATACCCTTAAAAGTTAAGGAAGGGCAACAATTCGCCAGCTTGTTATGGGGCTGTTTTGAAAGAGGAAGAGGAGAAAAAAAGAGTGCGGGTGGTAGGGGGGGTAGGGGTTGTTTTTTGAAAGGGTTCAGTTTGAGGGGAATGAAGTTGGATTTCAAGCGCCAATTGGCCCCAGAAGGATGTTTTTTTTTTGCAAAACAGAGAATGTAAAGTGTGAGTGGGAGTTGGCGCCTACCTGTGCATTTTGATGATGGGGATGAGTGTGTGAAGGATGGAAGAAGGGAAAGAGAGATGTGTCAGAGAGAGTGGAATAGGGAGCGAGACAGGTGAAAGAGAAAAGACTATGAAGGAAGAATGAGACATGAAATAGGTGGGGAATTGGTAGCGAAGGAAGGCAGAGAAGAAATAAAAGAGAGGCAAGAAGAGAGAGGGGGGGTTGTTGAAGGTTATTTATTGGTTTTTTTCCCTCGTTTTAATCCCATTTTGCGCTTGACTTTTAAGTCTACCAATGTATAGAAACAATGTCGGATGCACTGTCTAATCCCGTTTGGGCCATGAAGCTCACTCCACGCTGACAGTAATGACTTTCATTTCCTCTGCTGCTCGCACTGAAGCACCATGCAGACACTTCACAGGCTGGACGCCACTGTTCTGCCATGCTTGACAGGACAGCGATCCGTCTCTGAATCAGTCTTAACCTGAACCCTGGGCTCCCTCACTCATCCTTAATCCATCACTTTAACCCCATCTTCCTCTTTCCTGACTCCGGCGCGCAGAGGGTTCCCAGACTGGTAAGGTGATTAACTTGCTCGTGCATTCAACAGATGCCAGATTTTTATCTCTTTCCCCCCGCTTCCTGTTCCTCCATTAGAGGGGTGTGACACATCAACAGGGTGAGCACCATGGCAACAGATTTATGCTCTGGTGAGGGCAGACCGCTCAAACACTGTCTCCGAAGACTTTGAGCTGCATTTAAACATGGATCTTTCTACAGGCGACAAATACATCATGTGACACTCAGATCCTTTAAATTACATGACAGTTATACTATATAACACCATTTTAGAACATCTTTTTCAGGGCAGTAGCTACCTTTGAGCAAACAGAGGGAATTTAGGGGGTTCAATGATCTGCACGAGGAATCCACAACTTGCAATCAGACTTAAAAAAAAAGTATTAAACAGGGAATTTAATATTCTCTACCACAATTACATGGGTGTCAATGTGGAGAAGGCTTTTGAACAGCATTTCGGCCAGGGCCCAAAGTTAAGAGTCCCATCACCTTCAGGGATATTAAACAAAGCCAACGCAGATGTGCCAAAAACTACAGTTCCTCGAATGGTCACTAGAGGCTGGCTCCAGAAGTGAGTCAATCCCCACAAACACCACTTTACAGGACAAACAAACATGTCTACAGCCTGGCACAACAAACGGTTTTGGTCTCTAAAGTGAATTTCAACATTCATGACAACTGTTCGAGAGGTGAATTTTTACATTTTCTAATAGCTAAATAAAATTAGGCATATTTAATCAGAGTCAGATTCACCCCTCGCTCCTCCACAGCTCCAACCTGTCTTCAAAATATGGGCACTGCTGGCTCCAAAAAAACCAAGATGACGATGGCAAATGCTGAACTTGATGCTTCAAAGCAGCCGTCCACAAACCAACGGATGACATCACGGTGGCTACGTCCATTATTTTACACAGTCTATGGACATACAATGTTGTCCACTTTCACCAAGCAGTCCTGCACAAACTCTCCATCACTGAACTGCTTACCATACCAATTTTGTGAGCTACCGCATGGCTTGTCTGTGTCACGCCTTCACTACTTTTCACAAAAAATTCCTTCAGCACCGCATTCACCCGCTTGCAAATAAGCTAGATCACTTTATCTATCCCCAGAGGTCAGTGGGGTCCACTGTTCTTGCTGTCATAAATACCTGCCTTAGCTCAGGGTGTGTTCCAGCTGCTCTCAAACATGCTGTAGTGCAGCCCC